>NW_022711026.1:287103-311931 GCF_011630105.1 Anneissia japonica
ATATAAAGGGCGTAACCACCCCTTTTTCCATTACAAGCTCACCATGTTCCTTGAATGGTTTCTTGACAACCTGAATGGAAGCAATCAGATATGCGAAAGATGAATAAAGACTCTGTGTCTAGTAGTACGAAGGAAAAATAAACAAAGTTGTGATTAGTGTGGTTAGAGATATAAAAAAAAAAATGGTCTTATGATATACCTATAATTATATTGTATGGGATGATGACTTAAAATCTTACAGTGAATTCTAAATTGGCTCGGCGGGTCAATTTGCTTGTTAGTTGATTTTTTATTGGCATTCTTTGGCCATAGACATCGGTTGCTGATATTAACTGCCAACTAGATCTTCAACCATGCTCATGGCACCTCCATCCGGCTGCTCTAAAGCAAATTGTTTGGACTGGCAAATAAAGTAAAAAATACAGACAGGTACTTTAACTCGATGGCAACAATAATTTCAAATAAACCTTTCCATATCAAAGTTAAGCAATCAAAAATTACATTTTTTTTAAAAAGTTCTAAACATGTTCTGGTAGAGCTATGTCGCCAGGATGAATACGGTCAGCACTGGTAACACTCATCCCCTTCTTGCTTAAGATAGCTGGACACATGATGTTTTTGGATCTAACGCTGCCTCACCAGCGAGTTGAAGATTTGGCTATACTTTCGATGCCATTGGATCATCCGTCGGATGACACCAATAGTTTCTCAACCCTTTTGCTTCCTTTCTCAAAAATGCTGTACGTATCAGGGCTGCCTTCTTTAATTTTTTAAGACAATTTGGGTTCTTAAGCAATCTGCATCTCGGAAAATAGATATAGAAATAAAAATAATATTGTAAAGATTTATATAATTACGTTGGCTATCATTTTGTGTAGTCAATATAAGGAACTACTGTAGTGAATCTATTTATCCCATTTGGTAAGTGATGTATTCAATACGTATTGTTCTATTTTTTTAAATATTTCGTTGGCGTTTTGTGGCGTAGTGAGGTATAGATCGAATTGACCTTTCTTACACTGGTGTAATTTGGGCAAAAAAAGCACAGAATAGAAACCAATGGATGACATTGAGGAGGGCTACATTCGACAATGGATGACAAAGCCCAGGAGGAGGAGGAGGAGATCTAGTGCAAGAGCAACATTCCATGTTAGACCTTTACTTATTTCTGAATTTACGACTCCTCACATGAACCACTGGCAAATTCTGTCCGGATCACCAGTTGTACACTGCATTAATATTCACTCTCGATTTGGCAGGTGATTTTGAAGTCAAAATCGGTCCGGCGAACCGATTTTTTTCACGGACAACATTTTTTCCTGACAGGGCTATCAATGACAGTTGCAGCATGCAGTGTCCGAGATGATGAATACACATGATAATCGGGTGCACTACTCCTGTAATCCGGTGAATTTCAACACTCGGTTTGTTGCTACCTTGTCATAACATTGCAATTGCTCCACCATCTCGATAGATGTATATAGTCGAAGTTCAGAGAAATGTTTTCAATAACAATGCCATCAACATGGCATTGAATCGGCAGTTACCACCACCCCCGCATTGTAGCAACCGGCGTCAATGTAGACTGGGAATTAAACATGTAAGGATATAATGATATTATTTATATGTTCAACCTCTTGTCTATAAATATAAACATGCAGGAGGGTTTAATTTGTGTTTAGTTTGTGTAAAGTTTGGCCGTATTCGACTGGTCGTTCTTTGTTAAACCACGCCCACCTGCGCAGTGGTAAAATCCTACTTAACGAAGACGACCAGTCGAATAGAAAACTGGTAAATACTCGACAAAACAAAATGGCTGCATAGTTAGTACGCTGCGTAATAAAGGCTGCTTCGAAATGTGGCTGTGTATTGGTTTTTCGTAAAAAAAATGTTTTCATCCAGTTTTTGAATTCTGTTACCATACAATTATTTTTTGACTTCATTGTGGGTAAATATTATAATTTTTATTTTCTGAAATTTAATCTAAATTATACTAACGCAAATGTTGTTGCTAAACTGACCATATTTTTTGGTCACGTGCATAACCTAACGCTGATTAACGCATTTTGGTTACGTTAATTTTCGTTGTCAACGAAGTCTATTTTACGATCCAGTCGATTGAAAATAATACTCAACGAAAAATCTTAGTCAACGAAATGAACCAGTCGAATAACAGAAGAACATGCCTTGGTCTACCTCAGAAAAATGAATTCAGCCTGCCAGTCCTTTGCTTGCTACCACTAATGACGTCAGTTAGCCTACGAATTTTCTCAAACTGAACACCAGATTTCAACATTTCCCCTTGAGATGACGCATGAAGTATACTCAACGAACTTTTTAAATCGTATGATTCACCGCAACAGTACACCGTTGACATAGTAGGCCTACTCTAGAGCATGGTTTCCATAGAATCGCTACTCAGTCGCTACAGCATGTTCAGTGCAATCCTTGCACTGCGTAGCTGTCCCCGACACAACCGGGAACGCTGACTTTAGCTGACCATTAGCGTCGCCAAAGCAGTCGGCGATAGCGCCTATCAATTTTTATGGAAACCAGGCTCAACTCTAATGGCAGTTCATCCAGACCAGACAGATTCCTGACCGATAGTCGCTCGCATGATACCACAAGTTACAGATCCGCAACTGATTCTGCACACGTCACACGGGAATCTGGTTTTCCGTGCTTGCTACAATTCTACCACTGAAGGACTAGTAGTGTCCGACGAAAGCTCTGGTTCTATATCTGGCTGTTTACTTACGTTTACTAAATAAATTGTATCGCTACCGAGATCCAGCCATTGTTTCCAACTGCATTGTTTTCCCCCCAGTTTTTTGCCTTTTAACCTATCTAGCCGATTGATTTAATTATAGCTCCTAAACATCTGTTTTACTGAGGACCCTATTGAAATAGTACCATTGCTGTTTTGCATTTTGCTGACCCACTACTATGCAGTTTCAGCACTCTTGGCATGGTATAATGAACGCTTTTAAACTCCCTTGTTATAAGCTTGCTTGCTTCATAGCTAAGGTTGGATCTAAAATAATCTGAGCCTGTCTCTTATACACATCTAGATGTGTATAAGAGACAGACATTGAGGAGGGCTACATTCGACAATGGATGACAAAGCCCAGGAGGAGGAGGAGGAGATCTAGTGCAAGAGCAACATTCCATGTTAGACCTAATTAAATTCTCCTTTAATCCGTCCTTCTCTGACTCCGTTCATGTAGTGTAATTATTAAAATAACAAAATTATAGTTTGAGAAAAACATACTCTACCCGGGGGTATTATTAAAGACCATCCGGATTATACCGTTTGGCTATTCTCCAACTAAACCATGAGCTGGTTTACTCCAGTGGACCTCACGACATCATCGTAGGCCTAAGTATTTTATTAACGGACGTTTTTTTTTCGGCGTTGAAAGTTTATCGAGAAATCATTGACTGTTGGTCAAAGGTAATTCCAATGATACAAAAGGTAAAGCACAGTACTGCACTGTCGGTTTTCAAATAGCAATTAATGAGTCGATGCTCGTTAACATTGATTTTAAAACATACCGCTGCCCGTAATTGATGGATGACGTCACAAACATTGCGCTGATTACGTCTCCTGTCGACCACTATAATAGAATGATCGAGTCCTATGCTGATAATGTCAAGTTAATATATCATTTTCATGATAGTTATTATTTATCTGGGTGAAGTGATTTAAGTTCTAAATCCACTTATTCATTCATGAATATATATAGGCCTATATATGATATTTTTTGGACTGTTTTACCTTGGATGTGTCGTGTAGTTCAATGCTCTGATCGACGCAATTAAGGCATTCGTTGGAATTTCAACAAATGTCACAATGCACAGACAATGCACAACATATGTCGAGATATGAATCATCATGTCGTCACTTATTGATTCCCTAGCTGATTTTGCCCTCCCCCCACCCCCAACAAATATTATCACCATTCTCGCCACGATCTATCCGTTCGAATAGCAACTGAAATATTATGTTCTGTATTATTGTATTCAGGGGTGGCGCCAGTGGGTGGGGGGTCAGCACCTCCCTCCCTATAAGAAGAAAAAACACATTTCGTCGGGGAGAAAAAAAAATTACATGTACTTCTACATATTAGTAGACTCCAAAATCGAAAAAATAAGCCTTTGAAATCCCTAAATTGGCATATTTTTTATTTCCACCTGAACATTTTCGAGAGATTTTGATTGACGCCCGACCACGCCCAATTTTTTCGTCTTGGATATGGTGGTGGGGGTGTGCCGGCTCTGGCCCAATTTTTAAATATACACCTGATCCTACATAATTCCGCTAGGCCTACACTGACGGTGTGATGTATAATGTCATTCTTTTGATTTCATTATGATGCCGTCATGCCGTAGATATTTCAATTCAAACACAAGTGCTAATATTTGGCAGACGCGTCAATCCATCTTATTGAAGTACACTCCGATATTTTGCTAATGCCAACTTTTGATTATTGTCAATTCGTCTCGGAGTCCGCTCATCGATCAGTGTGTCGCTCGGCATCGGTCCTGTCTTTAGTTTAAACCTAGTCCTGTGTAATAAGATACTCTAGGTATTATTTGTAGGACTTGATTAGAATAATCCATTCCACATACATATATGCATATTAAAGACATTTACTATTACATTCATACGACATTAAAATAAGTATCATCACATGTATAAACGACATGATTATATGAGATCTCTGGTATTTTACTGCCTATGCCTACAATTTCCAACATACAGGCCATCTCGTTCCATTTTCATTCCCATTAAACTCTAGCATTTACTTTAAAAAATGAGATTGGTGGTAATATGTTTAACACATGAAACATTTATTTTCATTTATTTGGTTTATTTAAACCAGGGAACAGGTTCCTCCTAAAGGGCCAAGTATCAGCGCCCTCACTTAACCATTGCTGAGCGCTCCCACTTAATCTCCCCCATTTAAATATTCCTAGATACGCCAGAGAAACCTAAACGAAACAATAACAATGAGCATGACCATTAAAATGGTAAAGATGAAGATGATGGTGATGATAATATCGATCATGATTTTGATCATGATGAGGATGATGATATTGATTATGATATCGATTATAATTGGGATGTTGATGATTGATGAAAACGTTGATGGTATTTACTATGATGAGGATGATGATATTGATTGATATCGATTATGATCAGATGATGGTGATTGATGATAACGATGATGACATTGAATACGATGAGAATGATAACATTGATAAATTATATCGATTATGATCAGGATGATGATTGATGATAACGATGATGACATTGATTATGATGACTATGATGACTGATGGAAGTGATGATGATGATGATTGCAGGTGCTTGGTTTAGCGAGCGATGAGGAAAGTTATGAAAATATATGTAGAGGAATTGAACTCAGGAATCTCACATTGGTCAAGAATATTAAATATGTCACCCAATCGGTTGAGACGACCCGACTACCCCCACCCACCTTGAGGGGACAGACGGAATGATGATTATTATCTTCGACAGTCTGTTAGTTATTGTTAGTTTGGATATAAACCTAGGCCTACAGATACTGTCTGAACAGTGGAATCAGGTTCATGCTTTAACCTAATTTACCAATGCTATAGACAATGCTGTCGGGCTTACTGAAGGCAACAGATCAATTATGAAAATGCCAGTAAAATGAAACCGAAGCCGAAGAATATGGACGTAGGCCTACGCATTAACCTTATATTGATTTCACGGGCAAACAGAGGATCTTGAGACTTGACGTGATTTCAATCAACCATGAGTAACCGAGAATGTAGGTCAATTGCACATAATAATGAAAATATAAAAATAACTTAATTTCAAGTGAATCATTTTATCTATCCTATATTTGTAATATTTGCTGCCTGCTGGCGTATTAAATTAGTTGACGTCACAATTGTGCATGCCGCCACAGTTTCAGTGTTGGGTCGTCAGTGCACAGAATGCGGGGATTTCCTGTCGGAGAAAAACTTCTCCCGTCTCACCGTCGTCGGGGAAGTTCAGTCAGACCGTGGATCCAGAGAGTCCATCCCCACTATTGCACAGATGGGGTCCCAGTGCGGATTCAGAACTCCTTACTAACCATCTCACAATGGTGACAAGCAGAGGGCGGAGTCGTGAGCGGAGAGAGCGTAATTTGTTGTTTCTGTCAATTAATGGAAAACAAACGTTGGATGGGGCGGGGAAATATGTTTTCTAGATGCTTGGAAATAGCTTTCCTGCATTCAGAGACGTCTATTAATGATTGAAGAGGCCTATGCTCATAATTCATGATTTTTTTTTCTTTCCGGTACTTAAGTATAGAAAACTTATGATGATGAAGATGATGCTAATGATGGTGACGTCGTTGTTGTTGTTGATAATAATGATTAAAAATACAACGACGATGATGATAATGAAGATGACGTTTTTGTTAATGATGATGATGATGATGATAATGATGATGATGATGATGATTATGATTAAAATGACGACGATAGGCCTAATGAAGATGATGATGACGAGGATGATAAAAGTTTGAGAAATGTGAGAAAAATGCGAGCCCTTGGCAGGTGTTAGGGGCCAGCAAAATCCCCCAGTCGGATCAACACGGTCCTGTATATAGATAATGGTGGCACCAGCATGGAGGCAGTTGCCCACCCGTCGGACAGGTCTGGGCCCCACTGTCGTCCGACGAACGAATAGGTCGTCGGACAAAAAAATTAAAAAAATAATAATTTGCCTATCCAAATAAAGCTATTCTGATTGCTAATCCCTAATATTGTGGTCTAAAAGCACATTTAGGACCAAATTAAGCCATAAAAACTCTCACCATAAACCCTAACAGGGTTTTTTTTATTCTGGGCCGTCGACCAAGGCTTCGTCGTCGCCTTGGTTCGGACACATCTGTCGGACACGTCGGACCCTTGTCGGCAAATTTCTGGCGCCACCGCTGTACTGTATATAGGTTCATAAGTTTCAAGCTATAGACCTACAATATAAGCTACCCTCTAAAAAAAATGACCTATTACAGTCGTCAAAAATATTTTTAAGGATTTTTCACTATTTAGTGTGATTTTTAAAACTAGATTTACTATGTCTATTTGAAAACAGAACATACCGTAAAACCTCGAATTGAAGCCCTGGGCTTCTTATTGTTTTTGCTTCTTTTCGAGATGGGCTTTTTTTAAAGAGATGGGCTTCTTTTCGAGACTACTTTTTCAAAGTAAAAGGGAGGGGCTTCTTTTCAAAATAAATGCTGTAAATGTTGTGAATTTGTACTATAAAACAATAAATAAGGTCACTGTAGCATCAATTTGTATCATGGAGTGTATTTAACTGGCATTAAATCACCTAAACTACTGTATAAACCACGCTTGTATATAATTCATTTTGTTTTCTGTACAGTGTATGTACTGTACTATCTCGCAAAGGAGCCTATGCTATCTTGTAAAGAAGCAATTGGATTTCTCTTCGAGATGGGCTTTTTTTCTAGTATAATTTTGCAAACTAAAGAGGGGGCTTCAATTCGAGATGGGCTTCATCTCGAGAAAAAAAAAATCAATGACTAAGGCTAAAAGATTTTCGTGTTAATGTAGAAAAGCCAAAAATCACAAAAAAAAACGATGGTTTTTTTCAGATAAAGCAGAAATTCTGGCAAAATAATGTCGGTATCACGGAGAAAAATATCAGTGTGACACTGGAAAATCCGGCTTCATAAGAACACTGCTATTTACTAAAAATATACATTTAAAGTAAGATGATAGACTAAATATTAAAATATCTAATATAATCACGAACACTCGTCGCACTTTCAGGCATTTAAAAAATGTTTTTGTTTTTGTTTTTAGTGTGTACCGTATGTATTCGAATACGAATACGAAAATGAATACAGTAACACTTTATTGCAATTTGAAATACAAATTGAAGGTTAAAATTAAATACATAGGCCTAATAAAATATCAATATAAAATCTCACAATAAAAAAAAAACAAAAAAAAAAAAAAAAAAAAAAAAAAAAAAAAAAAAAAAAAAAAAAAAAAAAAAAAAAAAAAAAAAAATACCAAAAAACAAAAAAACAACAACAAATGGGTAAAGTGGGGGAAATCTAACATAAAGGGACATGGACACTTTAAAATAGATTCATTCATTCATTTATTTAGCATATGCCTATCAAGCATCTGGTTGGAATATACAGCAAAATAATGCTATTGCATTTCGCTTTTCGAATATCATCGCATTTAATATTGTCCAGACTATTAAACAAAATGCTATGAAAAAGCCATGTGGTTGACTTTATTAAGTGAATAAAATACCACACGCATATTCTAAAAAGGATAAGCAAAGAAAAAAATGTTTAATTAGAAACATAAAATTATCAAAAAATTTAGATTGATTTTTTGCATGCAGTTAAGAAAATTAATTAAAAAAAACTTTGAACATGTTGGTTTATTAGCTTAGAATAATGGATATATTCAGCTCAGTATCAGCATATCAATATAATCATTGTTAGATATCAATCCGAAAAGAAAATTAAATATATTATTATATCATGTCTGGTGGAAGTCAATGTTTACAATCACTTAAATAGACCTGCTGTTCTCTGATGTAACACCTACGATCAAAAACTCGGAATTACTATAGTCGGTATATTTTTAAAAATAACGGTCAGGAGCATTTTATTCTGGCAAACAATGTCGAGATGGTGGGGGTGGGGATATCAATAAAACCAGCATATCCGTCTTCGCAGGAACACTTTAATATTTACAAAAAGTAAACTCTCAGTAACCGACAACATGCTTATTTAAGATTTAAGTTGCAATCACCTTTTTCATTTTTTATTTGTATCTCTCACATTGACATTTGCCATGGCGAACGGTGCGAAGGTCTGGATCCGCGCCTGACTCCGCGCCTGACTCACACATCTTACATTCTGTCCTAGACTGAGAACACGCTGATTGTGTGTCAACTCAGTGCATCAGTGGGTTCAGGAGAGGGCCATAGTTTTGAGCTTTCCTACTCCCCGCCGAGCATTGTCGTGGCCAGCTATTGGAACAGTTGGGACAGTTACACACAATATTTCTATTGGGTCCACAAAGAATGGGTGCAAATTTTAAAAAATGGGTCTAAATTATGCTGTTTTAGCACAAAATGAGTCCTGTTTTTAAAAAAAAATGTAAAAAAAAAAAAAAATGGGTCCAGATTTCTCATACTTTACGTAAAATGGGTCAACTTTTAAGATAATGGGTCCACATTATTTGAATTTACGCTTAAAGTGGGTCCACACTGTTTTCAAAATCCTGGCTACGGCATTACCGTCGAGGAATTTTGATGATACATCTTCTGACGGTCTTTGAAATTGAAAACTGTAGTTGGTAGGGCGACTACATGTCGGGACAGAGAG
The DNA here is from genome assembly GCF_011630105.1 of Anneissia japonica. Classification (NCBI taxonomy): domain Eukaryota; kingdom Metazoa; phylum Echinodermata; class Crinoidea; order Comatulida; family Comatulidae; genus Anneissia; species Anneissia japonica. The sequence continues at coordinate 296,535 of NW_022711026.1, forward strand.
GGTGGCGTTATAAAAGACAATGTGCCTGAAACCAATTTTCTCCAAACGATTTGGTTTTACATTCTTGTAATTTTTTTTTATATATTCCGTTTTGTTTTTCAGTTGCGTACCTTTTGAAAGCACTTTAACTCAGTCTGATATTAAATTATAGTGTATTCATAAACCACCTGAATTGTATTATAACGGGTATTTTCGACTTCATTTTTTTGTAATACATGAAAAGACCTACCGGGTATTAAACTTAAGTTAAAAGATGTTTTTAACCTTATATCGTGTAGCATAGCTCTCAACGAATGTAGTCCTGTAAATAAATGAATAAAGAAATTGTGTAATAAAATGCCTCTGGCGGGACTCGAACCTGCGACCTCTCGCTGTCAAGGCGAGTGTCATAACCACTAGACCACGGAGTCTAGTTGAACAGATTCAAATACCACCAGATACACTCTATTACACAATGGTTACGGCTAGAAACAAATAGGTGCATATAATATAAATCAAGGTAGCCGTTAACACTGTTAAATCATATATAAATCATCAAAGAAAGGTAAATACAGTAAGCCATTGATATACTGTATGTATATGCTGTCTCTTATACACATCTAGATGTGTATAAGAGACAGTATATATATACTACTTCCTTCTACTTTCAGGATTAAACGAATGAATTGTATAAAAGTTAATTTACATAAAAGTCACCGTTATAATAAACAAAATTTGTCGTTACTGTTAAAAATTGTTATTCGCCAAGACGAAATATGAAAACGTTATATACTTAAACTAAGCTATATGGATTAGGACCGTTAACAATTGAAATTCTTTAACTGTAACTAATTGCATTAATGAAGCACCTTCTCGAGCCAGTCCCCTGGGGTCTGTTCTATGGTGGATCTGCTCACGAGTTGGCCAGCTGGCTTAGCCTAGTTGTCGATCTTATATCGTTTAATTTGTTGTTTCTGGAACACTGTGTACTGGTCGTCGGATTAGCTGCCCTATTTACCATAAATTATAACACGGCCAAGACAGCTACAATTACAAGATTTGCAAAGCATTATGGGTGTTTGGTCGTTTTAATGTGGCTGTGTGCATTTAGGTGTTGCAAAAATTTAATAACCGGAAATTCTTAAAGCGATTAAGCGAAAGGTAATCATGTCAAGAAATTGCGATTTATATTCTCGATAAAAGGCTTAGTGGTCAAGAGTGACTGACAAGAATACTACTCCTCAAATTATCCATCAATCATAAGATGATTATCCGCTTACGATAATTATTCTATTAGATGATTTTTATCTTGGTAAATGACATTTTGACCTTGTACGTCCCATGGAGTATCTATTTAAAAAGAAAACGCACTTTACATACAATATGCTTCTCAAGATATGAACGCCAATTGTCTGAGTGTTGTCTTCGAAACAACAATTTTCTGATATTTGGCAGAGGGCATAATCCGTGAGTTAAGGGTCATACTAAATAGATTTAATATGTTTCTGCTTCGAAATGTTTCATGTCGTTTCATAGATTTACAATTCTTTGATGTTGCCGCACTGTTGATTAAAATTTCATCATCTTATAACGCATAAGCGGCCTAAAAGTTACAGAGAGGTCTGTTATACCGATGGAGTATTGTTGTCGTCATCATATCTTGTGTACTATAAGACACATTGTATCTAATTATTATTATATTTCATTTCATTTCTTTCTGAAATACAATAGAAACAACAACAAAACTGAACAGAAAAAATAAAAGTGACGTAATTAAGTTTGAATTCATGCCATGGAGCATAAAAAGCTAATAAAACTGAATCCGCAGGATGCGTTGACCCGATCCTAAATCCCAGCCTCCATAGGAATACTTAATAGGCCTATAGGCCTGCACGGTTTTGAAGAGAGTATTTGTCTTACTATCGCCATTGTCACTATCGTGAAAATAATGGACTTTCAGAGCTCTTTCTGACACGATATTGAATCGCGTCAAAGTGTTAGCGATTGGAAACCAATTTTGAAACTAGAGCACACAATATCCTAAAACTATGTACATTGAGCGGCTCGTAATAGGCATATTGGAATTTCCCTCAAGAGTAGCTGAAATACAAAATAGATCCTTACTTAATTAATAATAGCTTTTAATCAATAATCAATAATAGGTTTTCCGTGTTCGCCACATAACATCTTAATCTTAATTCAAGAATGATGAAATGTTGTTTACACTGTTCTCCAATGAATCATCAAAGAAATCTGAACTTGTAATCGGATTTTAGTCATTTTTTATAAAAGCACTCCTAATGAGAATATGATACTGAAGTGCATGGGAATACGTTATTTCTAAGAGGCACTCCATGTTTTTTTTATTTCTTATTCGCAATATATTCATATGCTTGTTACTGTGATAAGTTCACGGACATACTTTAATGCCAGGTTACGGAGGGGGAAAAATGATATGTTGTACAACTGATTTCTTTTTCCAAAAAAAGGTGTTTGACGAAAACCTTTGGAACGGCTAATGAGATACAGATTTTTGAATAGGCCTATTTAAAAACTGGAGGAACAAAGAGCCTTTTTCCATCTCCACCTCCCCCCCCCCCCACACCCAATTTTTTTTAATATTCAAGAGACTGTCGGAAATAAGATTTTCTTGTTGAAATACACTTTTGTGCTGAAAAGCCTGCTAATGACTAAAACTTTCATACAGCTTATGTTTTCTTTGTTTAATTTTACAAGCTCATTTGAGTTTCATGAATGTCCTTTTCATCTTTAATCCTATTTTTAACACTTAAATAAATTTCAATTGCAAATTGATTTGATCTGACGATGAATAAAATGAATTGAATTGAAATTTAATTTTATCACTATTTTCTTCGGATAGCATATACAGACATACTGTAATGGAAAATAATCAAACAAGAGGAATGAGCAGACAGGAAGGTCCAGCGCCCTCTCCCGGAAAGATATTTGCCAAATTAACTACTTGTACTTACTAGGTTTTAATTTTAATAAGACCATTAAAAATTATGTAAATTCTATTCCGTGTAATTCATAACTTGATATACCAAATGTAATTTTCTTTTCAGCTTCTTCACAAGAGTGGATTTAGAAGAGGGTGAGGGATAATTAACAGGCTTTAGCTCCCTAACATTTTATCAACATGTATTTTATGACTCTGATATAAATTTATATAATAGCCGAGTAAGTTGGTCTAAATTAAAACTTCACTTTTACTACTACCACCAAAATAGTAGTTTATCAACCACAACCTCGTCATGAGGGGACGCACTTATTGGTTTCACGTCGGTGTTGATTCAAACCATCCTATAACGAAAAATCCTGGATCCGCTCCTGCTATTAAAAATGCATAGGCCTATATTTAAAAAACCCAGTTGGTTATTTGTTTTTATATTTCAGATCTAACGTGTGCCGCTGATAAAAAGCGATATCCAATGAATATAAAATTTTGATTGTCTTGCTGGTGGGGGCGCTGTACAGTTTCGGAGTGTGCAGATTTGGTACAAAATGCTGCTTTAAAAAGATAGTGAAGTAAAAAGAAAAAAAAAAGAAAAAAAGAAACAGAAACACCACATTATGGTGATAATTATTTTATATCAATTTATTATCAATAAACAACATAATGTTAATGGTATAATGATAAGACATCTTAGCCCTAAATCCGTTATCCTAACACAGTACATTTTTTTTCAAATTGTAAAAATTCTGAAAGGTGGCTTCACAGAAGTCAAAATCCATCATAAAAACTCAGCCTCAATTACCAATTAGGCTTATCTAAGCCTCATTAAGAGTATACATTATGTTTCTTTTCTGGTTTATCGAGTAGCCATATGCCTACTCCGTCCTGACGCCTTGGACGTCAGAAAGTTAGAACTACACAGGCACTGATGTATCGTGTTGGTTGCTAGGTGGAGAACATTTAAAACTGTATTTATAATAAAGCACCACTACATAACTAAAAACATAATTACATTGAGACAACCTAATGTAAACACCACCCTGATACAAATCTTAATAATTTACACCATACAACGCCCGTTAATTACGATGGATCTTCGGTGGTGTTTTTGGCGTTGTTCTTAATCGTGAAAAACATCCGACAGTCACATGATTTGAACCCAGGATTTTCAGGTTTGATTGGAAGGCTAGATTCTTAACCACCAAGCTACAACTCCAACATAAACAGTTCAAAAAAGCCCATTCAAATTTTAAATACAGTAAGTTCTTAATTTACAATAACATCTTTGTCTATTAATATAATAATCGCTAAAACAAAATATATATTTATTATTTTCAGATAAAATATGGCATGATAGAAAGCCCTGAATCCAACATATATTTACTGCCTAAAAAACACACAAAAAAACAGATATATACTTCGAGATCAAATGTAACTATTTTACATTACAAATTAGTATTATACTATTTTCGTACCGTAATTCAAATAATAGAGAAATAGGCCTATAGAGAAAATCATATTCTAAAGTTATTAATTTCTTTTTTGCAAATAATTTTACCAGCAAATGCAGGAATGTGAACATTTTAAAATAGGCAGTTTTTAAAAATACATCGAAATTCGAATATTAACAAAAGCGTCTGCACCACCAACCGACAAAACACATTGTGCATGGTCCCTGGAAGACAATTGAAATCCCATCAGAGCCTTTTGAAAGTACTGTACTCTTATTATGAAAGATCGCGGTAATAATATAAACGACTTCGCTTTCATGACTCCCTGAGTGATCAATCCCTGCAGTGACGTCATATCGTGCTATATAGATCAAGTGCATATATAAGTTGTATAGTACTGTAGGCCTACATATTTAGTAATTCGGTGGTATAGTGTAGTGCTACAGTACTGCTAATTTGCTGTCCCTATTTCAAACAAATTCCTTGGCCTACTTTGGCATCAATGTAAAAATACCGCGGTAGAAACTTCTGAAGTATGCCCTGTCTAGTAGGCCTACTAGTAATACGTAGTGTTAAAAAATAGACATTTATCATCTTCCTTTGGTTCTCAAGCGCAGATGAGTAGAAAAACTAGCAACTTACAAAATAGCGTTTAGCTACAACATTTCCGATCTGTTGAGTTAAAATCAATCTTCCGTCTTGTATCTCCCTTGTTAAAATCGGTAGGTTCTTGTCCTCTTCCACGGGGGAAATCACCAACTTGTCCCCCTCCCAATATGCACGTACCTTGGTATCTTTATCACTCCACGTAATATTCGATTTGAATTCTTCGCCGACTCGGAATATTTGTTGTTGGCTTCTCAACGACGTACAAGTTTTGATCACAAATTCGTCTCCCTTTTGTACTATCTCTACGGTTGGCTTTACTTTGCAAGCCATTGTGCGATGGACAAGGCCTACATTCAACGCTTTTAAAAACGCGTCGAAATTTTCACTTTTGTCTAAAACGTAATTACCGGATAAGTCTACCTTAGACATGGTGTGACAGCTCAAAAAACAGAAGAAATAATAGTTAAAATGTTCACTAACGGCTCTTCTTGTATGTAGATTAAATACAGATAATTACGACACGGTGAATACGACGAGAGTCAGACGGAAGCGAACCGGTAACGTGTGTATTTGACCTCAGAGAGCCATTCATTCTTCATCGATCATTTCCAATTGCAATTTCAGGCCGTTAGGGATGGTCTGAGAAAATAATCTCATCAAGCTTTTATATCTGCAAAAAAGATTGCTGGTATCTTACTTTTGATAATATTGTATTTTGTAATTTTATCGCAGGTACGTGAACAATATGAACCAGCAAATCGTTTCCGTTATGTTTGTAATGGAAACCCCGTAGCATACAAATCCATCGTATTTTAGCGTAGGTACTCAGTTTGCTCAAATATATAGAAACATGATGTTATATACATACATACATATATATATATATATATATATATATATATAATAAAAAAACAGAGTCCACGTGTGTTCATAAATATATAGGCCTAAAATAAAGAAAATATATAGGCTATTGTTATGTAAAACAGTGTGTGGTGAGAATAACATAACGACGTAGGCTACAACAGATATTGGACTCCACGAGACAGAATAGTTTATTGCATAAAACATAAAAATAATATTGTAGTAAATACACTACAGGTGGTATTTGGTATTATGTTCGGTATGATTAACATATTAATAGCCATGTAAAGCAATAGGCGTATACAGTGAAGCAAATCATAATAGTAGGCTATTGGTACCAGTAGTAAGACCAGATGCTGAACGTGCGTTGGACACACTATGCATAGATGTAGATAATACATGGTGCATTTTATCAACGGAAAAGAACAATGCATATGACAATGCACTGGACTCCATTCTACCCAGTGAACCAACCCTCCAAGTATGAGGGCTAGAAAAAGCCTCAGTTGGGGCATCAGACCTCTTCGTTAAGGTCAACTCAGACAGCGTCGGCCGACGCAGCCCGACGCGATTTGTTGTCGCGTCGGGTCTGTGTGAGTTAAACGCAGACGCGACGGTGTGCGTCGGGGGCAGTCGCGTAGTAGAATATTAAACGTGTTTAATATTTCTCACGACGGCTTAAGACTGTCCCCGACGATAAATCGGGTCGGGCTGCGTCGGCCGACGCTGTCTGAGTTGACCTTTACGCAACGCACCATTGCTGAAGATTCAGAATGAAATTGAAATCTCATTCACCTCCTCGCCAAACTAAACGATGACTTAGGTCTAAACTTAACGAAATGTGTATTAATGTGAGCATAAAGATGTACCGTGTATAAAATGTATGGCGTATAAAAGGAAGAGTGGTCTTCCAGGAATTTGCGCCCCCTCAACGCTGAAAGTTTTCCGAGCAAAAAAATACACTTTAGTAGTACCGTGTCAACACATCCCTTCATTCTAAGGCCACGTTAACTGAGCTCCATCACACATAGGCCTCATCCCCCAATTTAGCCCCTCCCCATTTTATTTCCCCTGCGCGTATTGCATATCGAATAGTTATTTTCAACTCACTGAAGATATTGATCTTAAAAACACCGAAAGTGTTAACGAAACCATAGCGACTCATAACTGAAACATTTCAAATGTTATTATTGATGACAGTTGTTTAGTCACCAATGCAGACTTTAGCTGAATTTGTTAAATGTGCTTTTCGTGTCAACTTTGTTTTCTGTCGGCATGCATTGATGTGCTCCGTCTTGTGGTAATCACATTTTATCATCACATTTTAATGTTAAAGCTTTTTAGTCTGATCGTATCTATACACGTAATCCACTGGTGATGATGCATCGATCCGCAATTCAGACAACATTTTCGTCACCATCACATCAACGGTTTGCATGACTTTTAGACCTCATAAAGAGTATTCAGGGGCGCACCAAAAGGTGGGGGTGGAGGACCTGACCACCCCACCGCCCAACAAGATTTTTTTTTATATATCCCGATTATAGTAGCAGTAAATGGTCGGTAATGGGAAAATATGGTATATGAAATACCACCCTTATTTTATTATGATTACAGAGTAACTGAGACCCAGGTACACTCCCCTCAAATTACTCTGGTTGCGCCCCATCTGCCAAGTTTGCAGCCAATCGGACTTAAAGTATTATTACTACTCCATTAACTAGGTACAATTGCAAACAAAATAGGCCTAGAAGGGCTCGAGTCAGGTGCGACAAATAGCAGAGTTCGAGTCAGGTGCGACCCAGTCCACAGCAGGGACAGGACTAGAACACCCCCTCTGTATCCTGCGTTCTTTAATTCAAGTGCTCATGATTTAGTTTATGTACACTGGACCTATGGTTAGTCCATGCTTTGACCATCCTAAACCATGGAGCGACCACCAACACCAGCGACCACCAAAAACCTGCAACAGTTTAAAAGGAGCCATTGCGGACTACGATATATTTTTTCTCCAAGTGATTGTAATAATTATATATTTTTTCGGGCCTGTATTATTACAGAATTGGATTGCACCGTATTTATATACAGTATATTTATATACATTATGAGTCTGTATGAATTAACATTTTTAAGTAACATAATGACGTAATTGGTTAAAAATAAGTTCTTAAAAAACAAATGTGGTGATAGTTATATACTTATGATCAAACGTAGAACGCAACAAAAGTGGTCAAACAACGCAACAGAAGTTTTTTTTTGCTTATATTTTCAATACAGTACAAACACCCATAGCGAATGAAAACCTGTTTCTCTGTTTGTATTTAAACAAACCACACTTTCAGTCATCGACTTTGGGTTACTTCGGCGAATGTTGGCAACCAAACTACTGCTGCTCCGGACCACAACAACAACTTTGTGTTTGATCGAGTTTTATATAATGTACAGTTACACAATAATCATTACCTGGTGTTGGATTAGCAAACACTATTTAATGATTTATTTTCAAATATCATTCTTTATTCGATTATTGTAAAACATATTTGCAGCTGAGAAATAGTATAATCTAAACTAAATTTAGATTAAACCAGTTGGCATTTTTTGTTCATCTGAACTAACATTTAATAATGAATATCTAACAGTGCATTCTGAACCTCAACTTCGAAACTAAATCTATCTCAATCAGGATGATAAGGAATGTATTAGTATTTAGCTTATAACGAGGCCTACAAACTGACCAGCAGTGGGATGGCCATGTAATTCCGAAAACATTGCAAAATATTAGAAAAATTAAAACAGGTAAGGAAATACAAACGATTATGGAATAAAACAGGCTGTGAAAGACCAATCGAATAATCGATTGATCGAAAAATATACCGTTGTCCACAAATGTTCCACACAATATAACTCCATACAACCATACAATATATATATATATATATAATATTAAAAAATCTACTATAATATTTATATGTACATGTGAGGTTGATTATTAGCAATGTATTTGTTGATCAACCAATAGGTTTTTTTTTTTTTTTTACTGTTTTTGATAATTGCATGGTTTTTTTTTTTATAAGGAGTACTCACCGACAGAAATTGTTTTCTTATGTGTAATCCTTGGTTACTTCTGTTGTTTTTATGAGAGTACAAAATAAATGTTTATTAAATTGAATTGTAGGACCTGAGTAATCACATTTAACTACACAGTATGATTTTTCAACTTTAAATAATATCAATTCTAATTAACTTAACATAAGAAATACAATAATATAGAAAAAAGAAAGAGATAATAAAAAATAATCTAGAATTGCTCGTTAAAAAGAACCACAAATCATTAGTTTTCAGTAAGTCACAAATCAAAGCAATACATCATTTATCAATTATTTACTCCTTAAATTTTCTAGCAGCAAAGCTCATATTATTATTTGAAATTTCGCTAATTAACGAGAATATTTTTTTATATCTATTTACAGTTTAAATTTAATTACTTATTGAAATACATAACAGTTTCTTTTTTTCTTTCATGTATAGGTCGCAGTGTTTTTAAACGATCTAAATTTGGTCGATAATTCTTTTAGTAAAAATAATTTAGATAATCAACGCTTTGTTTTATTTTTCTTGATCATTCTTGCCAGTTCATCCACAGCTTCGTAGAGCCCCTCACCGGTCGTTGCCTGAGCTGCTTGTATGTGCCATGGGTTTCCGTGCAATTTGTTGAGGGAAAGAGCATCTCCCAATCTCGATGGCGAGAGCGCACCTGTAAATATAAGTTAAGGATGAGTTATGTACAAAAATGACAAAATCTAACTGTTAATAATCTAAAAAAATCACTGTTGATAACAACATGACACAAACAAGCAGGACCTATTATCAAAATTTCATATTAATGATGTAATTAATGAGTATTGAAACTATTAACAATGATGATAACGATAACAATACATATTGATAAATGATAGTGGTGGTGATGATGATGATGATTATGATGATGATGATGATGATGATGATGATGATGATGATGATGATGATGATGATGATAAAGACGATAGTGGTGATGATGAAGACAACGATGATGATTTGATGATAATTATTTTTTTAAATTTCTATCGCATCAAACCAACAACAGATATATTTTAGCTGATTTTAGTTGAGACTAGGAAGCGAACCCAGGATTCTGGGGTTCTCTACTCCATAAACAATGGTGATGATAATAAACAATGATGATGATAAATCAGCGACATATAGCAATTCTATTGGAATTCAATTCAATATGACAACATGATAACACGAGTGGTAAGTTGTTGAATAACAAATGAAACTAGGACAAATAGTTGTGCTCCGATTAATGGCACGACAATTACTGTGAGTTGATAACAAAATAATTATGTTATTAATATTATATGAATAAAGCAGTGCAAGGTAAAAGAGTCTCGGCCCTGGTAAATACCGATTCTACCACCATCACAAGGTGGATACGAGAAGAAGAATTGACTGCTCACCAGGCAGGTCCTGCTTGTTTGCGATGACGCAGACCGGCACACCTCTAGTCATTTCTCGGCTTTCGAGAATGTCAAACAGTGCTTCTCTAGCCTCCTCAAACCGGGTACTGTCAGCACTATCCACAACGAAAATCAGTCCTGAAATAAATACAATATTTTTGTTTAGACGATATGGAAAATACTGTTAAAAGAACAATTCTTTGTAAATAACCTTACATCATAAAATTACCGCAAACAGTCCGACGGAAAGGGGATGATAAAGATGGACAGGTATATGGGGTGGGGAATGACGTAATACAAGGTGATTTTTAACCACTTGAATGTTAGGCCTATACCGTTTTGCTCAGCAAATATTTAGAGGAGGAGAGGTGGGCTTGGGCTAGACGAGGAAACACGCTACAGTGGAACCTCTCCTTTGGGACACCCCTATTAAGGAAACACCCTATGGGAACACCTTTTTGACCATGAATCGAGGGAAATATCTTTTGATTACGGCCAACTCCTATTCAGCGGACACATCTTAAGGGGATACTTTTTTTGGTCCCGAAGGTGTTCCCTTATAGGGGTTCTAGTGTAACGTCCATAATAATCAGAGGTGGCGCACATCATCAAACCAACCAACTCAACTGAAAAATATATTGAAGTGACGAAGTGCAAAGGAAAATTAACAAGTTTGTATATGTGATTTATTTTAAAATACAAAATCCTAATAACGCTTTTCTTAAATTTGCACAATTTGTTCATTGATGGTGAGATTTTGCATTTGTGAAAACAAATAAATCCGTAATTCAAGAATTATTATAATGATAATTCAATTGAGAAACTAGATATACTCTTTTATAGCTATTTTGCATTGGTTTTAGGTAATTATATTTTGTGTTTTTTTTTTTTTTTTATTGTTTTTCGATTTGCAATGATCAAGAATTTACAGTTACATGTACAGTAACTCATTTTTGGCCGAATGCACACAGAGACAAACATTATTCATCCATGACCATGGTCACCGCGCAGGAAATGACAAACAACCCCTATTTTAGGTCCCGAGTAAACCTATACTACATAGTCCTACTGCGCAATATTTTAAAGAACATTTCAGAGAGTAGGCCTATGGGACGACATAATGTAGGCCAAACAAAAACATAATTATTATTTTGCAGGTAAAATGTAAGGCAACGGAAAAAAATGAGCAAATTTAAGTTTGTATACGGTATTAAAAGTTTGAACTGCTAACCTTCTGTGCCCTGGAAGTAGTGCCTCCAAATGTAATGATACTTGACTGCAGTCCCTAAAATGAAACGATGTTACAGTAGCGGATAACAAATTGCACCTTTTCATGGTGATAGTGCATGATGTGGGGATATCCCAACCAAGTTACTGAAAATCTGATTTGACCCTTGCGACCTTCGAGCTCAATTTTTATGGTTTTTTTTTTATATTGAAAACCATAAAATTGGCATATCTCTGTAACGCTTTGGTCTATTGAAATAATATTGGTGTCAAATTGATTAGAACATACTGTAAACATTTATATTTGCTTTAATACAACTTATTGCATGAAGCCCAATACTTACCGAGATTTAAAAATCATGTTTTGAGGAAAAAATACGAAATGGTCATTTGTAACGCACAGAAATTTTTTTTTGTGTCCAATTGTTCAGAAGGCATACATTTATATTTGCTGTAATACTATTTTTTCTATGAAAATTAATGCTTAATAAGAATGTAAACCCACGCATTTTTTTACCATTAGGGTCTGGACTCACCAACGTCCAATATTGTAAATTTCACATTCCTGTTTGGGGACACCTCCTCTACGTTGACACCAGTCGTAGGAATCGTTGTTACAGTTTCATTTAGTTTCAGTCTGTACAGTATTGTTGTTTTGCCTGAATCGCAGAAGGGGAAATGTTACCAAATATCTAATATATAAACATTAAAAATAAATATTCAGTATAAATCAAAATCAAATAGACTCATATTATCATATGAAGACACGCATAAAATATAACATAAACAGGCTCGTATCTCACCGAGCCTGTATAACTACTTATTAAGAGATGAAATAACATTTTGGCACGTGTAAGCCCGTTTAACAGTAAATGAAAAATACCACAAATGTATTGGTTGTAAAAATTGTTTTATTCTGAATATGCCAATAACATATAGGCCTATGGTATCGCCAGATTAGGTGGCTGTAGGCATGTTTATATCCAATAAGCAGTGAGCACTATCATAAGTACATGATATTTGATCTTCGTGTAAAAAAAAAAATCGAAATTCTGTTCCAACATATTGATATTTATAATTGTACACTATAAACAAAAAGTTGTAATAACGTCATAATGAATACACAATTGCGAACAATATCATTATGTTTGACCACTGTGGACACTACTATAGATGGTCTATTATACATTATGGTAACATACATTATTCTTACCATATAGGCATATTCAATTATTTTTAGAATTTTTCAAAAAAAGAATCTATTAATAGGGGCAGTAGAGTATATTGGCCCTAACCCACCTATACAAAAAAAAGAATCTATTAATAGAGGCAGTAGAGTATATTGGCCCTAACGACCACCCATACAGAAAAAAGAATCTATTAATAAAGCCAGTAGAGTATATTGGCCCTAAAGGTCGCTCATACAAAAATAAATCTGTCAAGAGAGGTAATAGAGCATATTAGCGCTAACGGCCGTCCATACAAAAAAAAATCTAATATTGGCAGTAGAGTAAATTGGCCCTAACGGCCGCCCATACAAGAACAGAATCTATGAGTGTGACCACTGCTTGGGTATTTACCCAATATCTTGGGTATTTTGACTTGGTCTTGGGTTCTTGGGTATTCCGTTCAAATCCTTGGGTATTTTATTTTTTACTAAGAAAATTAAATATTTTTGTCATAGAGGAAGAATTAAGAAGTAACAAACTATATGTCAGTCCATTCAAGTAAGCAAAACTCAACTAAATGCACATAAGATTGTTAATTGACTGTTAATTGCTATAAACATGGGTTCAGAATTGTTTATTTGTGATTTGCGTTGCCATTGATCTTACCTAATTAATGCATTACATAATAAAACTTGATCACTGATCTACTGACAACACTACCTATCTGTATTATCACCTCATGAATATTAATTTTAATAATTAACACAAACAATTACAACAAAAAATGGTTTATAAATTGAACTAAAAGGGAAACTATACATGCGAAAAACACATTTTTTTCAAATTTAATGCATTTTCAGGAAGCTTGGGTAATTTTGGGCAATATTTGCTGAGTCTTGGGTAATTTCGACCCAGTCATTGGGTATATCAAAATTGTGAGTGGTCACGCTGGAATCTATTAATCCAACAGCCGAGTATAAACTAATTATTTCTAATAGGTCTACATAAGAAAAAAAATAAAAATTACATAAAATAATAATAAAATCTCACCAGCTGCGTCTAAACCAAGCATAAGAATGCGACAAGGACCATCCTTAAACGTATTCAATAACATATTTCCTAACTTTGAAATAATCAAACCCATTCTGATACAATAAATCCGATTATTCGACGTTATTCAAATTTGTCCAATATCTTCTTCTGGAATTTACGATTGGTATGTCACAACTGTCAAGTCTTCACGTTTATATAGGTACCCAGTTGTGTAATATGATGTGGTATTGAATACGTGGAGAAAATTATGTCGCCTCATTTGCATATCTATAAATAACCTAGGTGGATTTTAAATCTGACGCGGTTAGAAATCGTGTTTCGCAGTGCGTCTACAAAAGTATCCTCAATATGCAGGTCATTTATATTTAGGGATAATCAAAGGTCAAAGCCCTAAATAATAACAGCCTAAAATTTAAGACAAAATAGGTGATATTTGTATTGAAGAAGATTCCTTTGATCAACCGCCAGGTGAACCGTTAGATTTTCACGGAAGGCTTTTGTTGTCTAGGTACACTGTATTAATATGTCAATAGGGCCTAATATGAAATTTATCAAGAATTTAGAATGTGAATATGATTATTATAAATACAATTATAACAAAATGGTAAAATGGTAATGGTAATTGTTTACGCATTCGTTTCCTTCACGTCGTTCAAGTTACAGTAACGAATTCAATAACATATTTCCTAACTTTGAAATAATGAAACCCATTTTACTACAGTAATCCGATTATTCGACGTTATTCAAATTTAATGACCTATAATAATGTCTTCTTATTAATTTACAATTGGTATGTTACAACTGTCAAGTCTTCATCTTTATATAGGTTCCGTACCCATTTCGTAATAAAAAAAAATGTGGCATTGCATATGTGGAGGAAATTGTGTCGCCTCATTTGCATTTCTACAAATAACCAAGGCGGATTTTAAATCTTGACGCGGTGTATTCGTATTTCGCAGTGCGTCTACATAAACATCGTATATGCAGGTCATTTATGTTTAGGCCTAATCGGGAAGTCGAGGCCCTACTAAACCAACAAACCTAAAACTTTAGAAAAGATGGACATTATTAGTATTAATAAGATTACTTGGATTAAGCGCGCCCATGTGGAACCTTGATTGTCACGGCGTTAGTTGGCGGGCTGTAAATAACTGCAACTAGCAAAATGCTTAGTCTTACTTAATTTAATTTTAACCCAGATAATTTCAAGTTTCAAGATGTGTCAAGCGCCGGGATTTATATTGATTCGATGCAAGGAGCAAAACACCACCTCCTCTTCTGCCATCATCTCTATCTTTTCTGTAAATAGTGAAGCTTGGGCAGTGAAGTTCTGAGTCAAACATTCTTGAGTTTAACCACGTCTCAGTAAATCCAACGAAGTGGAACGTGCGGTTTAAAAGATGCGCATTTAATTCCGAGTGTGATATGTTTCTAATTTATTTTTAAGACTTCTAATATTTTGATAATAAAATTTAGGTTTGTAAGTGCCAGAGGCAGGGACGTAGCCAGGATTTTGAAAAGGGGGGGGGGGGGGCCGTTATGCGAATTACGTATGACCCCGGCGGGGTCAAGGGG
>NW_022711026.1:312043-323134 GCF_011630105.1 Anneissia japonica
TGTTCTATTAGGCCTATGTATAACGTGTACTGATGCATATTTACATGTTTAGAAGTATTCATTTTCAGTGATCCCAGGAAAGAATTTGTATTGGCTGAAGAATAAGCTTTAAAATTTAAAAATTTAAAACACTGTGTACAAAGGGGGGAGCCGCGGCTCCCACGGCTCCCCCCTGGATACGTCTCTGGCCAGAGGTATTAGGTGTGATGCTTGCAGTAGAGTGTGCTCCATCATTGTTGTTTATATTTATTTCTGGTCCATAAAAGGAGTTCAGGTTGAAAACAGGATGGGCAATAACAGCTAGAATATAAGTAAGGTACCTTTGCTCCGAAAAATCGTTTACTCGTTTTCCGTTTTTTTTTCTATGTTTAACTAGACTTGCAATCCCAAGGCTAGTAAACAATGACCTCAACTGAGTCCACTGTGGACGACTGCACAGGGCCTCAATGCATTCACTATTGTGTGTACACTCACTGTAAAAGCTCTTAGTTGGGCTTAGCAAATGGTCAAGAGTTCCATCGAAAATACAGCACCATTGCACAGAAACTCGGTATTTGCAATATAACCATGAATTCCTTGCACCATCAAAACTTGAGAAAACGTCATTCGAACAGGTAGACAGGGCCAGGCCCAGGCCCATGCAACTAGATAAGAGAACTGCAGCAATCACAATTTTGAACATTCTATTTCAATTTTCATTAACTTGTGTTTTTAGGGGCCTGAAGAGGTTTGTAACGTTTTGTCCTTTACATCGTAGGCCTATATACATCGTGCGTAAAAACAGTCCTTTGATCTTTAATCTGTGGCATCGACAATCCGATACTAGTTGCGACTACAGCCGTCAATTATTATCTATGCGTGCCATACGTTTTATGGTGTTAGTTACTATTTTATTAATTTTGGGTATTTCGAAATGTCTGTTACATTTGATTTCTTTTGACCACGAGCTTCTATAAGCTACAATTTGATTCGTAAAAATTTACCAACAAAATGAAAAGTTATAGCAATTAAAAATTTACGATTTTTATCAACTTTCATGTTCTTATATAACATTAAACTGTCATCTTGACAATGTTGGACGAAGATGCACAAAACGAACATTTGAGTAGATACACAAGATGTATATATTATTTCTGCGAAGTCAGTCTCATAAACGACAATACACCACAACATCGGTAAAATTAATTTAACTAATCAGAAAAAGCTATGAAACTTGTTAAAACTGTCAGACTAGGTACGTGGCTGTAGCATTCATATTCAATTAAAAATGCTTGGGTCATTATATTCCTATTAATTCCAACGTTTTCCTGAATGCCTAAAGCTATGAGATTAAGTAACGCATTTTTTCTCATGTGAATGTCGTCTCCATTTTTTAAGAATTTTTTTTTTCAACAATAATATAAAATCGACCAGAAAAATAATTTATTTTTGAGAAATAAGCGGGCCGGATTAAATTTTTATGGGACCGGAGTTGGTTCGCGGGCCGTGGTTTGAATATACCGGGGTATAGGCTATATAATATAATAATGGGCAGGTACCACGAGCTTCACAATCTTATTAAACTATTTAAACACATAAATTATCGCAATTATGTTTCGGTAGGCTGAGAAAAAGAATATTTTATATGATAACTAACCAAGGATGAACTCATTTGCATATTTCAACACCTCGTATTTTAGGATATGTTACTTTGTATTGCAAAGAGTCTCGACAAACTGATCGCCAGTGGACACTAGCTACATACGGAAGCAATACAATATAATGGACAAAATGGAAATGAACTGGTGTGAGAATAAATCAACACTTATCGAATAAATAAGCTAATAAGACAATTGATCGAGAAATGAATTCATTTGTATATATTACGTGTTGAGATTTATTGCTCAGGGTTTAGTAAATATACAAACTGACCACCAGTATGGACACATAATTACGAAAGTTATAACCCTACAAATATTAGACAATAAAAAAAGCGGGTAGAATATACAATATCGAATAAAACAAACCAATGATATGAAAATCCGATCGAATGATCTATCTATCAATCAATTAATCGACCAATCAATCAATCAATCACTCACTCAACCAATTTTTCAGTCGATCAATCAATTAACAGATCAATCAATCAATCGATCGATCATTCAAACAACTAATCAATCAATTAATCAATATATACAAAATGTACAAAAACAATATAAATCTATATAACGTTGCATATTAATATAATCTATTAAAATATTTATCTTTATCATTATGCGAGGGTTTATTACTGAACAATTTATCAGCTTTCAACAACTCACAGATCAAATAACAAATTAATTCCAACGATCTACAGGCGTCTTACTACGAAAACAATTAAACATTCTTGTAGAAATTTAAAAGTATAGTATATTCAAAGAATAGAGAAATGGTAAAATATACAGATCCAGTGTCTTTAAACGATCTCAATAACTTGGTTGATTTAACCAGATTACGATTCTTTTGATAAAAATAGTTTAGACAATCAACGCTTTGTTTTATTTTTCTTGATCATTCTTGCCAGTTCATCCAGAGCTTCGTAGAGCCCCTCACCGGTCGTTGCCTGAGCTGCTTGTATGTGCCATGGGTTTCCGTGCAATTTGTTGAGGGAAAGAGCATCTCCCAATCTCGATGGCGAGAGCGCACCTGTAAATATAAGTTAAGGATGAGTTATGTACAAAAATGACAACAGCTAATGTTTACTAATGTAAAAAAGCACGGTTTATAAAATCATGACACAGACAAGTAGACAATTAACATTATGGCCTTATTAAAATGTCATATTAATTATTGTAATTATTGATTATTAGTGACAATGATAACGATAATGTTGATGAATGATGGTGATGAATGTTGGTGATGGTAATAAATGGTGGCTGCTCCTGCGGTGGTGATGATAATGATGGTAATTAATAGGGCGACGATGACGACGACGATGATGATTTGATGATGATTAGTATTTTTTTCTTTCTTATCCAACCAACAGCAACAGCATTATAGGATGGAACGATATTTCTATAAATTAAATCCCTTTAAGAGGTTTAGGAAGCAAACCGAGGAGTTAGGAGACAAAAACTTAAAACTCCACTCCATATAGGGCAAGGTGGCGATGATGATAAACAATGATATATAAATCAGCAACATATAGCAATTAAGCCTAATTAATTATAATCAATTCAGCGTGGCAACACGATAAAACGAGTGGTCAGAAGTTGAATAACAGATGAAACTACAGACAAGTAATTGTTGTAATACCATTTTAATGGAAGACCACCCACAGTTTAACAACTAAATATTTTAATAATAGGTAAATATAGCAACTGTCTCTTATACACATCTAGATGTGTATAAGAGACAGATATTTGTAGGCTGAGAAAAAGAATATTTTATATGATAACTAACCAAGGATGAACTCATTTGCATATTTCAACACCTCGTATTTTAGGATATGTTACTTTGTATTGCAAAGAGTCTCGACAAACTGATCGCCAGTGGACACTAGCTACATACGGAAGCAATACAATATAATGGACAAAATGGAAATGAACTGGTGTGAGAATAAACCAACACTTATCGAATAAATAAGCTAATAAGACAATTGATCGAGAAATGAATTCATTTGTATATATTACGTGTTGAGATTTATTGCTCAGGGTTTAGTAAATATACAAACTGACCACCAGTATGGACACATAATTACGAAAGCTATAACCCTACAAATATTAGACAATAAAAAAGCAGGTAGAATATACAATATCGAATAAAACAAACCAATGATATGAAAATCCGATCGAATGATCTATCTATCAATCAATTAATCGATCAATCAATCACTCAACCAATCAATCACTCACTCAACCAATCTTTCAGTCGATCAATCAATTAACAGATCAATCAATCAATCGATCGATCATTCAAACAACTAATCAATCAATTAATCAATATATACAAAAT
The DNA here is from genome assembly GCF_011630105.1 of Anneissia japonica. Classification (NCBI taxonomy): domain Eukaryota; kingdom Metazoa; phylum Echinodermata; class Crinoidea; order Comatulida; family Comatulidae; genus Anneissia; species Anneissia japonica. The sequence continues at coordinate 316,016 of NW_022711026.1, forward strand.
GTACAAAAACAATATAAATCTATATAACGTTGCATATTAATATAATCTATTAAAATATTTATCTTTACATTATGCGAGGGTTTATTACTGAACAATTTATCAGCTTTCAACAACTCACAGATCAAATAACAAATTAATTCCAACGATCTACAGGCGTCTTACTACGAAAACAATTAAACATTCTTGTAGAAATTTAAAAGTACAGTATATTCAAAGAATAGAGAAATGGTAAAATATACAGATCCAGTGTCTTTAAACGATCTCAATAACTTGGTTGATTTAACCAGATTACGATTCTTTTTATAAAAATAGTTTAGACAATCAACGCTTTGTTTTATTTTTCTTGATCATTCTTGCCAGTTCATCCACAGCTTCGTAGAGCCCCTCACCAGTCGTTGCCTGAGCTGCTTGTATGTGCCATGGGTTTCCGTGCAATTTGTTGAGGGAAAGAGCATCTCCCAATCTCGATGGCGAGAGCGCACCTGTAAATATAAGTTAAGGATGAGTTATGTACAAAAATGACAACAGCTAATGTTTACTAATGTAAAAAAGCACGGTTTATAAAATCATGACACAGACAAGTAGACAATTAACATTATGGCCTTATTAAAATATCATATTAATTATTGTAATTAATGATTATTAATGACAATGATAACGATAATGTTGATGAATGATGGTGATGAATGTTGGTGATGGTAATAAATGGTGGCGGCTCCTGCGGTGGTGATGATGATGATGGTAATTAATAGGGCGACGATGACGACGACGATGATGATTTGATGATGATTATTATTTTTTTTCTTTCTTATCCAACCAACAGCAAATATCTTTCAAAATTACAGGATGGAACGATATTTCTATAAATTAAATCCCTTTAAGAGGTTTAGGAAGCAAACCGAGGAGTTAGGAGACAAAAACTTAAAACTCCACTCCATATAGGGCAAGGTGGCGATGATGATAAACAATGATATATAAATCAGCAACATATAGCAATTAAGCCTAATTAATTATAATCAATTCAGCGTGGCAACACGATAAAACGAGTGGTCAGAAGTTGAATAACAGATGAAACTACAGACAAGTAATTGTTGTAATACCATTTTAATGGAAGACCACCCACAGTTTAACAACTAAATATTTTAATAATAGGTAAATATAGCAATACATTGGGGAAAAAATGCATAAATAAAGAGTCAATTGACTTCTTACCAGGTAAATCCTGCTTGTTTGCGATGACGCAGACTGGCACACCTCTCGTCATTTCTTGGCTTTCGAGAATGCCGAACAGTTCTTCTTTAGCCTCCTCGAACCGGGTGCTGTCAGCACTATCCACAACGAAAATCAGACCTGAACAAAAATATACAATTTTTGTTTAGGCACACTGACCAGTGGCGGCGCCAGCGGGGGAGGGGGAGGGGGAAGCAGGGGCTTAAAGCCCCCACCGGATAGGTCAAGCTCCCCCATCGGACAGAGCTCGTCGGGCAGTTGGACTAAAAAATATATGAAAATAGGCCCACGCCAAGCCAACACAATTGTCTGTCACAATCAGAGAGTGTCATTTCTGGCCATCCAGAGGTTCCTATTCTTTAAAAAATCTCATTTGGAAGGGGGAACACCCTCTCAAACCCTTCCCCCAGCTCAAGCACCCCTCCCCTCAGAAAATATATCCTAGAGCCGCCACACTGACAAAATACTGTTAAAAGAATAATGCAATTGTGCACAAACTTACATCATGACAAATGACAAACGGCTCTACAAATGATGATGGGGAAAAGGAAAGTAAATTTGAAGGGGGTGGGGTGGTTGACGTAATACGAGGTGATTTTTAACCACTAGAATGTATATCTTTTTGCTCAGCAAATATTTAAAGAAGGCTACAGTAGAACCCCTCCTTTAGGAAACCCATATTAAGGGAGCACCCCTACGGCCAACTCCGAGGGGACACCTCTATTAAAGGGACACTTTTTGGTCCAGAAAGTTAATACTCATATTAATTGGAGAGATGTATTAACAAGTAAACTGAAAAATATACTGGAGTGACGAAGCGCAATTAAAAATTAAATGTATGTTTGTATGTGTTTTTGTCGCAAATAAATACAAAATATGAAGCTTAGAAAATATGAATGCATGCTCTTAAATTTACAACATTCTTTCATTGATATGGAGATTTTGCATTTATGAAAGGAAAAAAAAATCCGCAACTCAAGAATTATAATTCAATTTAATTTTCTGAATAGAAAAAGCAGATATATACTTTTTTAAATATTAGCATTGGTTGTTTATTTTTTTTTTCGTGACGTCCGTTTTCCCATAAATTTTTCAACATGAATTTGATTAATAAGTTTGTAACGGCGATTTTCGTATTTTTTTTTAACGAATTTGCAACTACAATACAGTCAGTAACTCACTATATAGGCCGCATGCACACAGTGACAAACATTATTTAGATTCACTATTTATTCATTCATTATTCATGAAATGACAAACCCTCGTCAAGCAGTGGCACTTTAGGTCCTGGGTAAACCACGATATTTTAAAGATGTAAATACCAAAAAAATGCATAAAAATAATTTTTGAAATTAACTTGCCCATTTTGAAGTAACATAAAAGTTATCAACTTGAACATAGAAATTAGTGTATTTAAAAAATGTCTACCCATCAGTTTACAGTGAAAATGATAAACACTTCCAGTCACTGGACGTGATTTTTTTTTTTTTTTTTTTGGTTTAAAAATCAGGGTACACATTTTTTAAATTCAATAATTTTTATGCACAAGTTAATAATTTGTATGCTATTGAAATATGAGCAAGTTCATTTCAAAATTATTTTTTTAAATGATTTTTTGACATTAGCAAGGGACAACACATCTTTAAAGAACATTTCAGAGAGTATTAAAAATCTAGGAAGATATGACTGTAGGCCTTCATAGTCATTAGTTTGCAGGTATAAAATTTAAGGCATCGGAAAAGTTTGAACTTAATGCTAACCTTCTGTGCCCTGGTAATAGTGTCTCCAAAGGCAACGAATCTTGTTCTGGCCACCAACGTCCCATACTGTAAATGTCACATTCCTGTTTGGGGACACCTCCTCTACGTTGAAACCAATCGTGGGAATCGTTGTAACAGTTTCATTTAGTTTCAGTTTGTATAATATTGTTGTTTTACCTGAATCATAACAGACAAAAATGTTACCAAAATATCTAATATATAAACTGTAAAAAAAAAATCTAATATATAAACTGTAAAAAAAAGGAAGTATTCAGTATAAATCAAAATAAATAAATAGACCTATACTAATTAAGGAGAAATATTATTCTTTTTTTGTTGAACTATATGAATTTGTTCGCTAAACCTGCTATTGTCATACAATGACATAACATAAAATTTAACATAAAATTACATCGGCCTATTCAATCGCAAGATTAGGTGGCTGTAGGCATGTTGGTATCTTTATAAGCATTGTGAGCACTATAAACATGTCATTTTGTCTTCGTGTAAAAAAAATAAAAATTCTGTTCCAATATATTGACTATGTATATTATGTGTAATCTGTGCACTATAAACAAAAGGTTGTATGTGCCGTCATCTAATGAATATTCAACTGCGAACAATATCATTACGTTCGACCAGCTGTGGACATTATTATAGAGGGTCTGCTAACATTCTTACCTTACCAAAACTCATAATAATTATTCAATTATTTTCAGAATTTTAAAAATGTCCATAGTTATTGAAAAGTTGCAAAGCTTATTGAAACAAAAATGATTCTGACAATTACGGATCTTACATTGTTTTAAAAATATTAATATTAATAATAAGAAGCATTTATATAGCGCCTTCGCAAAAATAAAGATCAAACGCTCAGCATTTAAAATCAATTTTTACAAAGTTAAAAGCTAAGTACAGTACACTAATAAAAAAAAATCAATCAATAAAAGTGACAAATATAAATTACTACATACAATTTCCTCCAAATAATGCCATTTAGTGATAAAATAACAACAATAAAGTAAAGTATATATGAAAGATTTAAAAAGTATTAATTAACCAAGTGTTATACAATACAAAAAACTAGTCTATTTGTAAGAAAATGTGTAAAGGTGCAGTAGGTAGGCCTATAGATCTACGTAGACCTAAGAATAATATCATAAAAAATGAATAAACCCTTACCTGCTGCATCTAAACCAAGCATAAGAATGCGACAAGGACCGTCCTTAAACGAATTCAATAACATATCTCCTAACTTGGAAATAATCAAACCCATTCTGATACAATAAATTCGATTATTCGACGTTATTCAAATTTGTCCAATATCGTCTTCTGGAATTTACGATTGGTATGTCACAACTGTCAAGTCTTCACGTTTATATAGGTACCCAGTTGTGTAATATGATGTGATATTGAATACGTGGAGAAAACTATGTCGCCTCATTTGCATATCTATAAATAACCTAGGTGGATTTTAAATCTGACGCGGTTAGAAGTCGTGTTTCGCAGTGCGTCTACAAAAGTATCCTCAACATGCAGGTCATTTATATTTAGGGATAATCAAACGTCAAAGCCCTAAATAAATAACAGCCTAAAATTTAAGACAAGATAGGTGATATTTGTATTGAAGAAGATTCCTTTGATCAACCGCCAGGTGAACCGTTATATTTTCACGGAAGGCTTTAGTTGTCTAGGTACACTGTAATATGTCAATAGGGCCTAATATGAAATTTATCAAGAATTTAGAATGTGAATATGATTATTATAAATACAATTATAACAAAATGGTAAAATGGTAATGGTAATTGTTTACGCATTCGTTTCCTCCACGTCGTTCCAAGTTACAGTAACGAATTCAATAACATATTTCCTAACTTTGAAATAATGAAACCCATTTTATTACAGTAATCCGATTATTCGACGTTATTCAAATTTAATGACCTATAATACTGTCTTCTTATTAATTTACAATTGGTATGTTACAACTGTCAAGTCTTCATCTTTATATAGGTACCGTACCCATTTCGTAATAAAAGGATGTGGCATTGAATAGGTGGAGGAAATTGTGTCGCCTCATTTGCATTTCTACAAATAACCAAGGCGGATTTTAAATCTTGACGCGGTTTATTCGTATTTCGCAGTGCGTCTACAGAAACATCGTATATGCAGGTCATTTATGTTTAGGCCTAATCGGGACGTCGAGGTCCTACTAAACAAACAAGCCTAAAACCTTAGAAAAGATGGACATTGTTAGTATTAATAATAATTACTTGGATCAAGCGCGCCCAGGTGGAACCTTGATTGTCACGGCGTTAGTTGGCGGCCTGTAAATAACTGCAACTAGCAAATGCTTAGTCTTACTTAATTTAATTTTAACCCAGATAATTTCAAGTTTCAAGATGTGTCAAGCGCCGGGATTTATATTGATTCGATGCAAGGAGCAAAACACCACCTCCTCTTCTGCCATCATCTCTATCTTTTCCTCCTCTTCTGCCATCATCTCTATATTTTCTGTAAATAGTGAAGCTTGGGCAGTGAAGTTCTGAGTCAAACACTCTTGAGTTTAACCACGTCTCAGTAAATCCAACGAAGTGGAACGTGGGGTTTAAAAGATGCGCATTTAATTCCGAGTGTGATATGTTTCTAATTTATTTTTAAGACTTCTAATATTTTGATAATAAAATTTAGGTTTGTAAGTGCCAGAGGTATTAGGCGTGATGCTTGCAGTAGAGTGTGCTCCATCATTGTTGTTTATATTTCCTGGTCCATAAAAGGAGTTCAGGTTGAAAACAGGATGGGCAATAACAGCTAGAATAGTAAGGTACCTTTGCTCCGAAAAATCGTTTACTCGTTTTCCGGTTTTTTTTCTATGTTTAACTAGACTTGCAATCCCAAGGCTAGTAAACAATGACCTGAACTGAGTCCACTGTGGACGACTGTACAGGGCCTCAATGCATTCACTATTGTGTGTACACTCACTGTAAAAGCTCTTAGTTGGGCTTAGCAAATGGTCAAGAGTTCCATCGAAAATGCACAGAAACTCGGTATTTGCAATATAACCATGAATTCCTTGCACCATCAAAACTTGAGAAAACATTATTAGACAGGGCCAGGCCCAGGCCCATGCAACTAGATAAGAGAACTGCAGCAATCACAACTTTGAACATTCTATTTCAATTTTCATTAACTTGTGTTTTTAGGGGCCTGGAGAGGTTGTAACGTTTTGTCCTTTACATCGTAGGCCTATATACATCGTGCGTAAAAACAGTCCTTTGATCTTTAATCTGTGGCATCGACAATCCGATACTAGTTGCGACTACAGCCGTCAATTATTATCTATGCTCTTATACACATCTAGATGTGTATAAGAGACAGGATCTACGTAGACCTAAGAATAATATCATAAAAAATGATTAAATCCTTACCTGCTGCATCTAAACCAAGCATTAGAATGCGACAAGGACCATCCTTAAACGAATTCAATAACATATCTCCTAACTTTGAAATAATCAAACCCATTCTGATACAATAAATCCGATTATTCGACGTTATTCAAATTTGTCCAATATCGTCTTCTGGAATTTACGAGTGGTATGTCACAACTGTCAAGTCTTCATCTTTATATAGGTACCCAGTTGTGTAATATGATGTGGTATTGAATACGTGGAGAAAATTGTGTCGCCTCATTTGCATTTCTATAAATAACCTAGGCGGATTTTAAATCTGACGCGGTTAGAAGTCGTGTTTCGCAGTGCGTCTACAAAAACATCGTCGACATGCAGGTCATTTATGTTTAGGGATAATCAAACGTCAAAGCCCTAAATAATAACAGCCTAAAATTTAAGACAAGTTAGGTGATATTTTTATTGAAGAAGATTCCTTTGATCAACCGCCCAGGTGAACCGTTAGATTGTTACGGAAGGCGTTAGTTGTCTAGGTATACTGTATTAATATGTCAATAGGGCCTAATATGAAATTTATCAAGAATTTAGAAGGTGAATAATATGATTATTATAAATACAATTATAACAAAATGGTAAAATGGTAATGGTAATTGTTTACGCATCCTCCACGTCGTTCCAAGTTACAGTAAAGAACAGCGATTGTAATTACGTCATATATCAAAAAT
>NW_022711026.1:323863-348054 GCF_011630105.1 Anneissia japonica
AGATCCCCCAGCTCAAGCACCCCACCCCTCAGAAAATATATCCTAGAGCCGCCACACTGACAAAATACTGTTAAAAGAATAATGCAATTGTGCACAAACTTACATCATGACAAATGACAAACGGCTCTACAATTGATGATGGGGAAAAGGAAAGTAAATTTGAAGGGGGTGGGGTGGTTGACGTAATACGAGGTGATTTTTAACCACTAGAATGTATATCTTTTTGCTCAGCAAATATCTAAAGAAGGCTACAGCAGAACCCCTCCTTTAGGAAACCCATATTAAGGGAGCACCCCTACGGCCAACTCCGAGGGGACACCTCTATTAAAGGGACACTTTTTGGTCCAGAAAGTTAATACTCCATATTAATTGGAGAGATGTATTAACAAGTAAACTGAAAAATATACTGGAGTGACGAAGCGCAATTAAAAATTAAATGTATGTTTGTATGTGTTTTTGTCGCACATAAATACAAAATATGAAGCTTAGAAAATATGAATGCATGCTCTTAAATGGACCTTTCCGCTAAGCCCCGCCCCTTGGATATTGTTGCTAAGGTCCCACAAGGCGACAGTGTTAAAACATAGGCGAGCACGTGCGTTTGTGGGACAACACGTGTGTTTGTGAGACGCGCGCGTATTCCTAGCGCTGTTCTGATTAGTCAGTTGTTAAGTTTGATTGACACTCCGGAAAGGTCTATTTACAACATTTTTTCATTGATATGTAGATTTTGCATTTATGAAAGGAAAAAAAAATCCGCAACTCAAGAATTATAATTCAATTTAATTTTCTGAATAGAAAAAGCAGATATATACTTTTTTAAATATTAGCATTGGTTGTTTATTTTTTTTCGTGACGTCCGTTTTCCCATAAATTTTTCAACATGAATTTGATTAATAAGTTTGTAACGGCGATTTTCATATTTTTTTTAACGAATTTGCAGCTACCATACAGTCAGTAACTCACTGTATAGGCCGCATGCACACAGTGACAGACATTATTCAGATTCACTATTTATTCATTCATTATTCATGAAATGACAAACCCTTGTCAAGCAGTGGCACTTTAGGTCCTGAGTAAACCACGATATTTTAAAGATGTATTGTCCCATGCTAAATACCAAAAAAATGCATAAAAATAATTTTTGAAATTAACTTGCCCATTTTGAAGTAACATAAAAGTTATCAACTTGAACATAGAAATTAGTGTATTTAAAAAAATGTCTACCCATCAGTTTACAGTGAAAAATGATAGAAACACTTCCAGTCACTGGAAGTGTTTTATTATTTTTATAATTTTTTGGTTTAAAAATCAGGGTACACATTTTTTAAATTCAATAATTTTTATGCACCAGTTAATAATTTGTATGCTATTGCAATATGAGCAGGTTTATTTCAAAATTATTTTTTTAATGATTTTTTGACATTAGCAAGGGACAATACATCTTTAAAGAACATTTCAGACTTAATAATCTAGGAGACATGAGTGTAAGCCTTCATCATTAGTTTGCAGGTATAAAATATAAGGCATCGGAAACACCTTAAAAGTTTGAAGTTAATGCTAACCTTCTGTACCCTGGTAGTAGTGTCTCCAAAGGCAACGAATCTTGTCCTGGCCACCAACGTCCCATACTGTAAATGTCACATTCCTGTTTGGGGACACCTCCTCTACGTTGAAACCAATCGTGGGAATCGTTGTCACAGTTTCATTTAGTTTCAGTTTGTATAATATTGTTGTTTTACCTGAATCATAAGAGACAAAAATTTACCAAAATATCTAATATATAAACTGTAAAAAAAAAAAAAAAGTATTCAGTATAAATCAAAATAAATAAATAGACCTATACTAATTAAGGAGAAATATTATTCTTTTTTGTTGAACTATATGAATTTGTTCGCTAAACCTGCTATTGTCATACAATGACATAACATAAAATTTAACATAAAATAACATCGGCCTATTCAATCGCAAGATTAGGTGGCTGTAGGCATGTTGATATCTATATAAGCATTGTGAGCACTATAAACATGTCATTTTGTCTTCGCGTAAAAAAAATACAAATTCTGTTCCAATATATTGACTATGTATATTATGTGTAATCTGTGCACTATAAACAAAGGGTTGTATGTGCCGTCATCTAATGAATATTCAATTGCGAACAATATCATTACGTTCGACCAGCTGTGGACATTCTTATAGAGGGTCTGCTAATATTCTTACCCTATTCAAAACCCATAATAGCTATTCAATTATTTTTTAGAATTTTAAAAATGTCCATAGTTATTGAAAGGTTGCAAAGCTTATTGAAACAAAAATGATTCTGACAATGACGGATCGTACATTGTTTTAAAAATATTAATAATAAGAAGCATTTATATAGCGCCTGTGCAAAAAAAAAAAATCAAACGCTCAGCATTTAAAATTAATTTTTACAAAGTTAAAAGCTAAGTACAGTACAATAAAAAAAAATCAATCAATAAAAGTGACAAATATAAATTACTACATAAAATTTCCTACAAATAATGCCATTTAGTGTTAAAATAGCAACAATAAAACAGTGTAAGTATATATGAAAGATTTAAAAAGTATTAATTAACCAAGTGTTATACAATACAAAAAACTAGCCTATTTGTAAGAAAATATGTAATAGGTGTAGTAGGTAGGCCTATAGATCTACGTAGACCTAAGAATAATATCATAAAAAATGATTAAATCCTTACCTGCTGCATCTAAACCAAGCATTAGAATGCGACAAGGACCATCCTTAAACGAATTCAATAACATATCTCCTAACTTTGAAATAATCAAACCCATTCTGATACAATAAATCCGATTATTCGACGTTATTCAAATTTGTCCAATATCGTCTTCTGGAATTTACGAGTGGTATGTCACAACTGTCAAGTCTTCATCTTTATATAGGTACCCAGTTGTGTAATATGATGTGGTATTGAATACGTGGAGAAAATTGTGTCGCCTCATTTGCATTTCTATAAATAACCTAGGCGGATTTTAAATCTGACGCGGTTAGAAGTCGTGTTTCGCAGTGCGTCTACAAAAACATCGTCGACATGCAGGTCATTTATGTTTAGGGATAATCAAACGTCAAAGCCCTAAATAATAACAGCCTAAAATTTATGACAAGTTAGGTGATATTTTTATTGAAGAAGATTCCTTTGATCAACCGCCCAGGTGAACCGTTAGATTGTTACGGAAGGCGTTAGTTGTCTAGGTATACTGTATTAATATGTCAATAGGGCCTAATATGAAATTTATCAAGAATTTAGAAGGTGAATAATATGATTATTATAAATACAATTATAACAAAATGGTAAAATGGTAATGGTAATTGTTTACGCATCCTCCACGTCGTTCCAAGTTACAGTAAGGAACAGCGATTGTAATTACGTCATATATCAAAAATAGCATCGATTCTAGTAGCTGGCTCGCACATTGTAATACTATTCTAATTCCAAAAAATAATTTTTTTTATGTAAATGGGATTGATTTATAAAATTAAATTATTCTATCTTCTTTTTTCTGACCTTTTTTGTTATTAATTTGCCTATTGCTTTATATAATTAGTTTCAATAAACAACTGGATATATAGAAATGTAATAATGTAATTTTATAAGGTCACAGGTCAAACCACACTGCCAGATTTTTATCTGACGACGAAGAAAATATTTTCATTGATTTTCATCACACCTTAATTGATTTATTTACGTTTCTTTTAGACAAGTCTTCATTGGTGTTCAAACCATAAAACCGAAAAGACATGTCAGAATCATATGGTAAGTTAATCGAGTCGTACGTACGTTACATTTTAGTTTATTAATGAGGTAGGCTAGGCTAACTAAGTAGTAAAAACCTAGGCTAGGCCTAGTAGTAGGACCTACACTTACAGATTGAAATGCCCAACCTAGCTTCCGCAGCGTATTTCATAGCCTGCCTGCAGGAAGTCTATGCGCCCAGGCCTAGCTTTGGCTTGTCATATGGAGCAAGTCAGTAGGCCGAAGTTCCATTATAATCCTGATATTTATCTCAATTATTGATGTTTTGCAAATCATGAATGAATATTATTATGAATCATTTGCTGAGTGAACTTTATTTTTGTATTGAAATAAAGAGGTGGCTAATTTGTGGCCACCAACCTGGGGCCTAGGCCTAGGCCTAGACCAGTGGCTGGGTGGGCTACTAATAATAATTTAAGTAGGCATACTCAATGTTAGAAAGACTAGCTTCAGTTTTGTCAGCCTCGGCGTGACCATTGGGGAAAATCAAAATTCCCAAGATTGAGTCTAAAAAATCCCAAGATTGTTTTAAAAATCCAAGATTTGCAAAATATTAGTATATATTGTATACATAAACTTCATTTAAAAGTCCTTCATTCAAGCTTTTTCAATGAATTATATACTGTACAGTATTTTGTACTGTATAGGCCTAACAAAGTGTCTGGATTTTCGAGACCAGAAACTCGTTCGCTTTGGGGCGGAGGCATATTTTGTGTGGGGCCCAGTGGCGTATCTAGGAGTCTCGAAGTGGTGGTGCTGATGGGGAAGCTGCGAAGGTGGGGGGGGGGGAGCGAGTAATATTTCGAGGGGCATACTATTTATTAGAAGGCCTACTCTGTGAATACTCCTCTTCCGCAAATTGTTTTCTTGACAGCGACTCATCTAATTCTTATTTATAATCATTTTAATCGAAATAGGTTCACCATATCGTAAAAGTTTGAATACCCACCCAATTCGTTGGTGATCCTCAGTGTATGTTATGTTAATGAAACATGTCATACTGTACATCAAGGGAGTGTGTATTACAATATGCCAGTACCAGAGTTTAAGCTGGACAAAAACAATATTTAGCAATTTGGCTAACTTAGTATGAAAATAATTAGCCAAATAGAAAGTTGATTAACCAAAAACAAAAGAATATAAGGAATTAAGCTTTAATTCCATTAGCTTTTTGGCTAATTTTGAATGAAAATATTTAGCCAAATTCAGCTTTTATTAGGATTTGGCTATTTGGCTAATGACAGCTTAAACACTGCAGTACGTATTCTCACCATGTAACCATCGAAGGGTAGGCGTATTACAATTTTAATTGGGTCCCAATTTCACATGATGCTAGATCATCGAGGCTATATAAATTTGGCGGCAACAACCAATTGAATGATTTTCTATTTTTAAGTTCTTATATACTGAACGAGTAAAGTAACAATGGATGGATGGTTTTAACCAGGAAGGCGGGGGGAGAGGGGGATGGGTAGTTTGTTGAACTAAAACTTTGAAAAAGACGTGCGTGCCGACATAATATTTGAATTGCTGTAGAATAAGGTTTTCAAAAAAGTATGTTTGTAGTGGCATAGCCTACGTAAATACCTGACAGAAGAAGCTGACATTGGATGAATTTACTTGTATAGTGATTTTGCTTGCAGTTACAAAGAGACATGTATCTACTCCACAGTAGTCAACAAAATCCCCATGAGTAAAGCTTGCAGAACCAAACCCAAAGAAAGTGTGCAAACTTAAATATACAGTAATGCACTCTGGCAGTAACTCTATTCTAAGCAAAAAGGTTCGACAGAAAAGTAAGAAAACGAACAAAACAATAAACAAATAAAATCTTAAGAAAGGTGAGAGAAAACTATTGAAATAGGTGTGTTTTTAGATGGGCTTTGAACTGCCTAAGCGAATCTCAAAACAGATCTTTCCAAAGTTGGGCAGCAATTGAAGAATCGCTAGAAAAATGTCATATCATTCAAAAAATCCCAAGATAATGAAAATAATTTTTTAAAAATGCCAAGATCTCAAGGTGTCATAAAAAATGCCAAGATCTTGAAATATCCCAAACAGTGGTCACATTGGATGCATATGCAATACATTTAGGACCATTTAGTTACTAACAGAACAAATTACTGTACTGTATTTTATAATGTATTGTATGTTTATTATATTTAACGAATATACCCCATCGAAATATCAGACTTTCAATCATCATTGATTGGATTGTGTTGGCAAGTTGATCATCACTGTTTGATCATCATCTGTAAATTTTTGGGCATGGTGAGTTGATTTGATCATCATCATCTTCAATTAATTTTATCATTTCCATGATATTATCACACAATAATAAATAATTAACAATTCCATTGAACAGCGAGATAAATTGTTTAAGCTTTATGAATATTTGTTTTAATTAAATGTCCCTTCTTCTGATTTCAGACTTTCTCTTCAAATTTCTTGTGATTGGAAGTGCTGGTACTGGAAAGTCATGTATCCTGCACCAGTTCATTGAAAACAAATGTAAGACTTCATCCCTGTTTGTGATATATGTTATGTTATATATAATAGTTTTGTACATCGTCACAACCTTTAAAAAGTTCAGTTCATAATTTCCTAGTAATAATGGACCATAATGTAAATTATTTTAATTTCCAGGCGATACCTCAAAAACTAGCTCAAATTTTTGCGCAAAATCGCTAGAAAAATAGATGCATAATATAATGTTTATATTAAGATTACTGTAGGTCAAAGCCTAATTTTTGGCAAAATCTGTATTGAAATCAGCCCTTATTTTCTGAAATTTGCAGACGGATTTCTGGGCCAATTTTTTGCACGGAGGATATATTGCCTGTGCAGTCTTTACTTACTTTACAGTCTGAATACAGTAATAGATATTAAGAACAAAACTAGATATAGTGAAAACAAAAATATTAATATCAAGAGGCATATATTCTTCTACCAATGCAACTCAATTGAAATGTTGAGACTCTCAGCAAATACTACAACAGTTATTTTCAGAACTATCTATGGGGTGTATCGCAAGCATTTACAGTATTATTATTGTTACAGTGTCATACGCCATGCTAACCTTCAATAATATTAAGAACAAAACTTTTTTATTTTTAATCTGTTACGACCTGGCGATATTTCATTATTATTTAGAATTTTTATTATTGTAGTATTATTAGTAATAAATTTCTAGATATTAATTGCTTATAAGTTAGTAATATTGTATGTAACTAAAAATGAAGTAGGGCCTGCAAAACTGTTTATTTAATTATTATTTTGAATTTTAAATAATTGTAGTAATTATTAGTAATAAATTTCTAGATATTGATTGCTTATAAGGTAGTATTATTGTATGTAACTTAAAATTGAATAAAGTAGGGCCTATAGTTATATTTAACAATAGACTTATTGCTAAATATTTTTTAAGTTAATAATTAAAATTAAGTACAAAGCTGTATTTTAAATCTTTCTGTAATTAAAGTAATGAACATGGTGATCTTTCATCATTATTATTTTGAATTTTTATTATTATAATAATTATTAGTATTTCAATTTATATTATATTGATTGCTTATACAGGTTGTATTATTGTATGTAATTTAAAATTTGTTAAAGTATAAATTTATTATTAAATATTTTCAGTCAAACAAGATTCAAATCATACTATTGGAGTTGAATTTGGGTCAAAAATTATCAATGCTGGTGGAAAATCGGTGAAATTACAAATCTGGGACACAGCTGGTCAAGAGAGATTCAGGTGAGATTTTCATTGACAAACTTATGTTTACTCATGATGTCTCTATATATCCCTGTTTCTTAATAGGTGGCCCGTGGGCCAAATTTGGTCCACAGAGTATAGTAATTTAATTTGGCCAGCCAGAAAAAACAAAATAATAGAAAAATATTTAAAACAAATTAATTAGATATAATAATGGTCGGCTTGGAACGCATACTGTATTGTGGAGATCTCTATGTGTTTAACATAAACGTGAAAACAAAACGGACCAAGAAAGTACTGTATTACTTAATCTAACCCTACAGACAAGCTACAGTAAACCTACGCCTAGTATTCAACGTTATAATCATTCGATGAATACATTTTCAATAAAGACAAAATTGCAACCAATGGGTCATGTGCATTGACAACTTTACAGGAAAACGGTTTGGAGGCATTTGAAAAAATAGGAGGAAGTTATAAAAGGCCATAAATTGAATATAGGTCTATATGCCTACCAATGTACAGCCAAGCCCAAGTTTTGCATCTGTTCTGTTCAATGTGTTTCGTCAATAGTGTTTGAACTTCATTTATACATTGTTATTAAAACTTGCTGTACAAAGAACAGTGCAATAAGGAAATAGTTACCAAACGTTACAGGTAAAATTAGGTTCCTTGTATATACATTAAGTTTTGTTTTTATTGGATTTATTTATTGTAAGTGCCAAGGATAAGCAATGAAAGTCTGAAGAAAAGACTTATTTCCAGTGGGATCCTTCTGATGGTGATTCTGCAGTACACCAGGAGACAATCCCCTACTCTTGTCCAAAGAGTGTACTGCATTCTTTAACATGCACACAGGACCAACACCTTATACATCTCATCCGAAAGAGAAAGAGTTTGCGCTTTTTTTTATTTCATCCTGCTAGCTGAAAGACAAGGAAAGCAGTTGATGGAATTGAACTGGGTACCAAAGGATATCCGTGGTTCAGCGCACACACACAGTAACTCCCAACAGAATACCCTATGCTACTCTGTAAATAAATGAATTTAGAAAATGACTACCTATCAGTTGTATTGCTCTTTCAGGTCAGTGACAAGGAGTTACTACCGAGGAGCTGCAGGAGCTCTGTTAGTTTATGACATTACAAGGTAAATACTGCAGCTACTGTACATATTTTAGAAATGTCCTGTGACCATTATCTTAAGGAACTTACTGTTTTTTGATACCTTGTTTTGCATTGGTAAAGCTGTCTCGCCAGTGTGATTTTCTTTTAAATCCTATTTTCTCCTCTGTCTAGATCTGTGTTGGGACCATTTTGGTAAATTAAAAAAACAAAATGTAATTTCAATTTGTAAGTTCTAGTTTGTTTAAAAAAAGATTAAAAAGTATGGCTTGTTATGTACTTCATATTTTAGGCAGTGGCTATTGTAGTACCAGCCTTAAACAAATTCCTAATTCTGATTGTATATTATATTATGTATGGCTTGGATTACGATCCTGTTCTGCAATATTTTTAGCCCATGTCCCAAATTAAATGTCAGGCACTCAGATGCAACTGATCGGACCCGAAGGCCAAATTTATCACTTAAAATTTATAGTAAAATGGGTTATTGGAAGACATAGACATATTTAATTGACAAGAAAAATAATTTTCATCTGAAAGCTGAACACAATGAAATAAACAAAACTAAAACTTTTTAAGTTTGTCATATCTGAAGTACAAGTGTTTTGATAGTACAGTACATCATTGAACATGAAACTATTGATAAAATATGCATATGCCACACATTTAGGCACATTTGTTTACTTTAAATATTATTTCGTTTGTCGTTGTTATCGCAAGTCAGTTTTTCCACGATCTAAAGAGATTTTGTCCCAAACACTGGATTGTGGAACAGTGTTAGGACAATAACATCCAATCAGAATATGTAATCTATTTAACACTGGTGTAAAAATTATAGCCACTGCCTATTTGGTCAAAGATCATAGAATCCCAGATTTATACTACTGTATCTGTATCATTTTTTTTTTTTTTTAATTTCTTTTTAGCCGTGAAACCTACAATGCTTTGACAAAATGGCTGACTGATGCCAGAACTCTTGCCAGCCCAAACATTGTCATCATTTTGTGTGGAAACAAGAAAGATTTAGATGCAGATAGAGAAGTCACCTTCCTTGAGGCTAGCCGCTTCGCCCAAGAAAATGGTAAATCACCGTTGTAAATAATGATATGTAAATCCTTGCCGAGACACAAGGGCTCATAGGGCTTGAGCTTATCCCCAGTTTCTGTAGTGTAAAGTGGATGAGAGTGGGATGCTGGTACCCATTGATACAGCTGGGAGACCGAGGCAATGTAGATAAAGTGCCTTGCTCAAGGACGAAATGCACAGCGAAGGACTGAAATACCAACATCAAGGTTGGGAAACCAAACCATTTCCACTGTGCCAAACCGCTTCCATATCATCATCATTGTACTGATGTTGAATTAAACAATGATTAAGAATATTATAAACGTGCATTCTAGTTTACATATTTTTCTTGAGATCTCAAATTGACATCAGTAATTATATGTATTATTCTTAGATTATCAATATATAGTTTCTAATAATTAAAGATCACAATAATAAATGCAAAAATAGAATTTTTAACAAAATTGTTATAATTTCTGTAGAAATGATGTTCTTGGAGACAAGTGCTCTGACAGGAGAGAATGTAGAGGAAGGCTTCTTGAAATGTGCAAGGTCCATATTGAATAAAATAGAATCAGGTAAGATCCTATCAATGATTATAAAAGTTACATTATGACACCATCTTCCCGATGAGACATTTAGCCGGTCCCATGTGCAACATAATAATAAGAATAATAATAGTGGATATTTGTGTAACACCGGACGCTCAGTGGTGGCACCAGTGGGGGGGACAGGGGGATTAAGCCCCTCCATCGATCTGGTCAAGGCCCTCATCGGCCAAAGCTCGTCGGGCAGTCGAACCAAAAAAAAAACATAGGCCTAGTTTTCCCATCCCAGCTATTTCCGGCCTTCTAGAAGTCCCTAATTTTGTTTTGGGAGGAGGGGACATTCCCTCCCATACCGACCCCCGGCTCAGGCCTTCGGCCCTCAGATAACGCTGCGCGCTATAGTTAAACCCATTAATACTTAGCCCCCACCCAGTCGGACACCTTAACCAACACTCCCCCCCCCCATAAATTATATCCTGGAGCAGCCACTGCGGACACTCATGGCACTTGATGTGTGTACATTCAGTCCTGTATCCCTAAGGGTCTCTTTGTGTCTTCGCTACCCGGAAAACTGGTACCAGCTACTTTCGTCTGTCTGCCAAACGGGCTGTGTAGCCTATGTACATATTAAAGACTGCTGTACACTCTTCAGAAAGGAGTGGGGGATTTGATTTGTCTCTTGGTTACTGCCCAATTCACCACCAAAAAGACCCCACTGCAAATGTAGATTAGGTGGGCTTGTTATCCTTGTGTGTTTCACATGCAGAATACCCCTAATTATATTCTAGCTCATTCGAAGCAGTGCACTGGGAGAAATGATCTTTGTAACCACTTGTGTTCCATCTTGATAATAAAAGTGATAAAAAAAGAAAAATAAGGAGAATGTAAGGTGGTAACGAATTCGAGATGCAAGAGGTAATAAGCAATCAAATTTTACCTTTTTAATTTTGATGTTTTAACTTTTTAAGGTGAGCTTGATCCCGAAAGAATGGGTTCTGGTATCCAATATGGTGATGCATCGTTACGGAAAATCACGAGACAACCACAGAGGACTGCGGGAAGTGGTGGACAACAAAACTGCGCGTGCTAAAGAAGATTATCATGTGAGGGTTAATAAAAATCAGAATACATCTCGTTATAAATGTCATAAATCGAGGCACACTGTTCAAGGTAACAGTTATCAACATAGTAAATACTGTACAATACAATATGAGGTCTGTTTAACATAACTGTTAACATAGTGCATATTCTTATATATCTCATGATATCTGTATCTCTATATATATGTATATTAAAATATATGTGGTTTGTATTACTTTATTCCTTGAAGATACCTTAAATATATTTGAAATTTCACATCTCATCAAATGTGCAATGAAATGCCATTCTTGTTGCATTTTCCCTTTTTCTTTTTTGCTAACAATAAAAGCTATGACATTTTGTTTATTTTTAATCAAAGCATTTAATTCCCATTCTTATTGTATTAATTGTGATCATTAGCAAGTGCTTGAAGCGCTTCTGGTTGTGAATGGGTAATTAATGGAGTGTTCCAGACTATCAATCAAATTTAACAGTTCTGACCAATCAGGGCAATGCTGTAGTTTTGTGGAAACTTAGCAACAATATCCAAAGGGCGGGGCTTAAGCTAGTCGCTGGCTCACTGGGAGTGCTAAGCAAGTGCTGGTTGTCAGCAAGTCTGAATGAATCATTTTTATTGCGTTGGCTGACGACCGTCGGGCACAATGAATGCCCTGCCATTGTTGCTTTTGAATGAATCCAAGAATTGTACTGTACCTTCATCTTTCTGGTAGTTTAGGCAAACGTTCCATTCTTAACTTTTCCCATTAAGCACTTTTGAATATTATAACACATTTAGTTATCTTTTATCTCTAACTAACCAACATGGATTTAACAAATATATGTTGATCATTGTTGAATAATAGGAATATTAACTATTGTTGAATAATAGGAATATTAACTATTGATTAGATGATAACCACCCTGTGATTTTGTTTATCTTGTGTTAGCTTGAAAAAAGAAATATAAGAACGGTAATTGTTAGAACTGAACAAATGTATATGGGTTAGTATGTCATGTACGTATACCATTGATTTCAAAAAGTATATGTAATAATTATAGTGTAGTATTCATACTGTTTATGAGATTATTATGTATCTGCAAACCAATATTTATTTAGTCTTTGTTTATTGGGATGGTTTGCTTGTAATGATACATTATGTGTCAGTGTAAATAATGTTTTAAGACTCAGTTCTGGCAATTGAAAAATGTGTATTAGTAATCAGAGATTAAATGTAAATTTCACTAGTGAAAGCAGGTAAAAAGTAGATGAAAAAATGTTTATGAATTTGAAGGAAAAAAAGTCTATAAATTTAAGGATTTTCTCTTGTTACTTAAGATTTTTGTATTGTTGTATCCTTTTTAAGTACAGTAATGGTTTTGAACCAAATTACAATGATTGCAATTACATTACAACCTCTAATGATAACATTAGAATTAATTTTACTTTGAGAATTTTGCTCGTAAAATACAGTTACTGATTATTTGAAGGGGATACGCTTGTCAAATCATAGAAACTAAAATATATTTTAATTGAAGCATGTATGCATTTGTATTTATTATAGGTATCTTGTATACAATAACGACCACTTTATTATTATTGTTTTAATTTAGGTTATGTTCCTGCTATCAAATTACCTAATGTCCTGTCAGGGTATTGGATAAAGCTTGATACTGTCGATAGAGCTTCACACAGTAAACTTGATTGTTCAGCTTTTGTATGTT
Organism: Anneissia japonica; assembly: GCF_011630105.1. Lineage (NCBI taxonomy): Eukaryota > Metazoa > Echinodermata > Crinoidea > Comatulida > Comatulidae > Anneissia > Anneissia japonica. The sequence goes on from NW_022711026.1 coordinate 336,915, forward strand.
TAAAATAAATAAATGGATAAAACAGATGCTCCTAAAAATTTGGACAAGGAAAAAAGCTGATATGAATAACATGTACTATACAAGAAAGTACATGCTCCAAGTATTGAAACACACACCATCATGTTGGGATTCGATATTCCTGATGATGATATAATGTTGAAATATTGAATCCCAAAACGATGATGTATATTTCAATACTTGGAGTACCATAATTTCTTATCTGTGATTAATCAGTGGACCTTTTGGTTTTTCATGTATTACTATACCATACTATTAACAATGATGATTATAGCACATACCAACTAAATAAAATGCACTTTTTCGTACATTAGGTAGTGGTCACATGATTTTATTTCTTGGTAAAGTTATTTTTTATACATGAATCTGTTGTTAATGTTGATATCGTACATTCCCGTAAAAATAGTGCATGTTCAGATACAAACTCTACTATTGTTCAATATAGTGATCTTTGTATAATGAATTCTAGATTACTTTCTTCCCACTTTGAGACATAGGAATAAATTGCAAGTGTACAGTACTGTTTACATTGTTTATTGTGTTGAACTGACCAATTAAATTAATCATGTATGAATCATAAGATGCAACTGCATGTAGGGTGATGCGAGTAGGGGTCGATGAGGTCATCGGATAAATAATTAAAAAAAATAACTCTAATCAATTTTGATTATCAATCCCTAATATTATGTGAACTAAAAGCACAATTTGGGCCATACTAAAGCCATAAAAACTTTCCCTATCAATCTTACCAGGGATTTTGTTTATTCTGGGATCCGGACGAAGGCGCTAATCGCCCCTTGGTTTGGATCCCGTCAGCAAATTTATGTAGTCACCGCTGACTGAATGATGCTTCTATTCCGCTTGACACTTAAGCCTGGTTCTCACGAGAGCCCTAGTATCCGGATACCGCTAACGGTTAGCACGTTGAGCGTGATTCTATCATCAACCAATCACACGTACGCGTTTACAATTTCCAGTTTCTTATTGGCCAGGTGATTCGATCATCATATTCTTGGTATCCGGATCGGGATCTTGGTCGTATGGACGCATGACAGCTAACGGTTAGCAGGATCCGGATCCTGCGAACCGTTAGCTGCCGTGTGAGAACATAGCCTTAATCTCTCTTGTGAAAAAGCTACATGCCTATAAATACTGTGATTCATATTAAAAACTGAATGTAGTTAACGGGCGTAAGAGTAGCGGTATTGCTTACGTTTGCCTAAATTGTTCTATACAAATATATACATAAGTACTGTACATGGCATACTGTACACATTAAACAATTTTCATGATTTCATTGCTTCGTACTCTTGGTTACTCACTGTACACAAGCCACCAGCAGGAATATAGTACAGTAATGACAATACACCAGTTTTTATATACAGGTAGCGCATCAAGCCAACAAAGCCTCTGTACGCCTCACATTATTAACTGTTAACTGGATGAAACACCTACGAGTCATACATACTGAGGTCTCAATAATATCAGAACATTGGCAATCAAGCATACTATAAAAGACAACAACCGTAGGTAATGTGTAAAAACGACAGCGAGGGATTCAAACCGCCCTCACTTCAAGGTTGAGAGCCTTAATCGAATGGTAAACGCCGCACATAAATGCTCCCACACAGCTTGATAAACAAAAAAATATTCATTCAGAATGGGGTACAGTACTCTACATTCACTGATAGTGTCATAGGTTCTCCTACAGTAGTTTTATTACAAAATAATAACTTTAAAAAATACAATCTTCATTAAACTAAAAAGCATTAAATGCCTATAAAATATTTAAAATTTTATTTTATAATATAAAGAAGTCAGTAGCTGCTGAGAGAATAAGCAAAATTATAAAATGTAATTCAAAGATTTGCCTATCCCTATCAATCATAAATTAAATTATAATATGGTTACATTTCAAATATACAAAATAATAAATACTGTTAATGCAAAATGCTGATCATTGTGGCATAAATTTGAATTTGTTTCTATGACTTGCATAATTTGTTTCCATGATTCAACTACAGTAATAAAATAATAATACTTTTTACATACCTTGTTTAGCTATTAAACAAGCCGCCTGCCAATAATGATGGTTTCAAATAAAAAGAAAATTTTATTTTTGGCCAATTAACGCACACGCCACCACAAAAAATTAAAATTTTAGAAAAAAATGCCTGCCTTGAAATCTCCAAAAATAATATGTATATTTCTTCCCAATTATATAAATTTAAAGTATTTAACCATCCCATTAATACATTTTTTACTTTCACTAATAAAATTTTATTTTTATTTTCTTCTCCGTCTGGATGTTTTTGGCAAAACTATTTGCTAAATAAGAAAACAATTTTTTGTTTACACTCACCTGACGAGTTAAGTTTGCGAAACAAGGTATAAAAACAGTCTCGTCTCACGAAATTACGCATTCTGCAGTTGCAACACTGAGAATATTTCGCAAGACCCCATATACAGCAGACCACAGGTGGGCAGAGTGCAGCCTGACTGGGGATAAACCCCCTCTTGTTGCCTAGAAAAAACTATTTTAAGCAGTACTGTGAAGGTAATGTGGCCCAATTTTTTTTAAAAGAAAATATTTTCTCTCATTTTTTGTTCAGATAACTTGTGTAAGACAGGAGGCTTTACCTGTCTGATGGGGCAGCAAGTCTGCCTGCCACCACCACTTGCTGTACTGTTGGTTTTAGTGAAAGAAATTGAATTATTGCAGCATATTTATGCAGAGCTAAGTCAATATTGTAGAATATTCAGTGAGAAAAATTGCTTTGATACTCTGTCTGCCAGTTATCCTTTGGGGGAACCATACTGAAGTAATGTCTGAGTTTAGGAACTTTGGGTTTTCTTGCTTTTTGTCGTCTTCTAGCTTCTTCCTCTTCAATTACCTGCTGTCTCATATGAGCACTCAAAGCGCCAGGATATACTGAAGAACGCTGAAAGATGAAGGAAGATGATCACTGCCTAGCCTAGCCCGGCCCTGGCCTAGCTTAGCCTAGCTCTATATTTGACACTGTACTTCAATTTTACAACAGCATATTAAGTTTTGTGTCTCAATTATGTTCTGCATCCTGCAAAACAAAATTCAATTCCAGGAAACACAGTATGATCAAGTCATTACCTCATTTTGTTACTGTTTTTTTTAAATTTTTTTTTAAATGGGACATTGTATTTGGCACACTAGTACCCTATTCAGACTACACTTCGTTATGATTGGTTGCGATGTAGTCAGTGGTAATATAAAACTGATTTCTCCTGATCGCAAACATGCGCATTCAGACCAAATCAGACACAAGCAAACTTTATATTGGAACAGGAGGTCAAATGGCCTCTGGTGGCTAGGCGTAAAAAAAAGGTGGTAGCACCCAATTGCAAAGGTTAAAAATTGCGATAAAGATTTATTGACTACTATTGGTGAGTTTTCACATGATTGTGAATACAACTACAACCGATGGCAATGTGATGCTAGTCTAAATTATAGGGTATAAACAAATGTTTTGTGTATTAAGGCTTAAAATCTCTCTTTGCAGAGAAATTAATTGAATCGTACCAAAAATCAAAGTTTTTAGTGGGAAGCGCTTAGGGAAAAATGGGGTCTTAAGCCCTGTCTAGACTATCAATTTGTATTTCCCAAAAACATGTGACATGCTTATATATGGTCATGATGACATCACATCATGACCTATATATAGGCACATCAAGACTATATATGGGCATACAACAGTTTTTGTCAAAGAAAATTTGATAAATTTGGACAGAGCTTTAGATACTCCAATGATTGTGGGATCTAATTTTCTATCAATGTTTTTAGTGCTAAGCTGATATAATATATATTTGACAATAAAAATGGCGTATGCCCATATAGTCACGATTTGCCTATATACTGTATGGTCAGGAAGTGATGTAACCATGGCCATTTTTAGGCATGTCACGTGTTTGGACAAAGCTTTAGAGACAAGTCATTGCTTACATTACTCATTGATGCTTTCACATTATGTGTCTGCTTCCTTCCGACTTCCCTCTTTTCATCAGCTAATCCATACACAATAAATGGTGGCTTTTCAGCTTTTCTGAGCTGAGGTAGCTTTTCAGTCTTACGGTGCGAAGGTGGCTCCTCAGGTTTACTAAGTAAAGGTAGCTTTGCAGTTTCATTGTGCAATGGTTCTTTTGCTTGTTCACAAAGCTTTTTCTTTAACTTTCTTGACTTTTTGTTCTTTGATGGTTTCCTAACTCCTGATACTATTGCATTTGGTTCCATTTGCTTTTCTAAAATAAATATATAAACAATGTTTATGTATAAAATATATTTTTTAAACATTATGAGTTTAATATAAAATTTCAAAAAATCACAGATCAAAAAAAAAATACCTGTGTTTAGTGAATTGAAGATATTTTAATATCTGAAAATGTTATGTTTGCCAGCATAAATTGAAGGGTACTAAGAATACCTGTCTCTTATACACATCTAGTCTAAATTATAGGGTATAAACAAATGTTTTGTGTATTAAGGCTTAAAATCTCTCTTTGCAGAGAAATTAATTGAATCGTACCAAGTTTTTAGTGGGAAGCGCTTAGGGAAAAATGGGGTCTTAAGCCCTGTCTAGACTATCAATTTGTATTTCCCAAAAACATGTGACATGCCTAAATATGGTCATGATGACACTACATCATGACCATATATAGGCACATCAAGACTATATATGGGCATACAACAGTTTTTGTCAAAGAAAATTTGATAAATTTGGACAGAGCTTTAGATACTCCAATGATTGTGGGATCTAATTTTCTATCAATGTTTTTAGTGCTAAGCTGATATAATATATATTTGACAATAAAAATGGCGTATGCCCATATAGTCACGATGTGCCTATATACTGTATGGTCAGGAAGTGATGTAACCATGGCCATTTTTAGGCATGTCACGTGTTTGGACAAAGCTTTAGAGACAAGTCATTGCTTACATTACTCATTGATGCTTTCACATTATGTGTCTGCTTCCTTCCGACTTCCCTCTTTTCATCAGCTAATCCATACACAATAAATGGTGGCTTTTCAGCTTTTCTGAGCTGAGGTAGCTTTTCAGTCTTACGGTGCGAAGGTGGCTCCTCAGGTTTACTAAGTAAAGGTAGCTTTGCAGTTTCATTGTGCAATGGTTCTTTTGCTTGTTCACAAAGCTTTTTCTTTAACTTTCTTGACTTTTTGTTCTTTGATGGTTTCCTAACTCCTGATACTATTGCATTTGGTTCCATTTGCTTTTCTAATTAAATATATAAAACAATGTTTATGTATAAAATATATGTTTTAAACATTATGAGTTTACTATAAAATTTCAAAAAATCACAGATCAAAAAAAAAATACCTGTGTTTAGTGAATTGAAGATATTTTAATATCTGAAAATGTTATGTTTGCCAGCATAAATTGAAGGGTACTAAGAATACAGAACAGGAATGGTATTACTTAAATGTTAGTTATTTGGAGAGTTGATTGGCTGAGTGGTTAAGTCAAGAGCACTGTAGCCTACAGCCATGATAATATCAGTACTGGTTTGAACAGCATGCTCATCTATGGGTCTGGTGGTGGGACAACAAGTCCTCTAGGACTACAAACTGCAGGCCAAGTGTACTCAATAGGCTCATATGTACTTTAAAGAACCTAGAACACCATTTGAGACAAATATGGGGGATAATCTGGTGTGCTGGTCCATTCAGCCCCTATGGTGGACAGACAGATGAAAGTAGTTAGTACCTGTACCCGAATTCCCGGTAGCTAAGACATGAAGGGACCCTTCCGGGTGCAGGAAGTTACTGAACGAGATATTATTATTATTATTATTCTTATTATTAGTATTATTATTCTTAAAATTATATAGCTAGTAGATTTAAGCTGGCTTGCCACTATAGGCTTAGCCAGCGAGCGAGCCGTCCGGCCGTCTTTTGGACAGCCTACAATTATTTAGGACGGCCACTTTTACCGTGACGGTTTGGCCTAATCAGCTTGGCCTAGCCTAATTGGGCCTGGTCTACCTTTAGCAAATTCTTTATAATCTTCAAATCGAGTGTTACATTAAACTAAAGCTAAATCATATTTACGTTTAATAAAAACAACATTTATTGATTGAATGTACGTTGTTTTCGTACCAATATTCGTCTGGGATTCCCATGGCCTGCCCATCGGCTCAGTGCTACAGTATGCCCACTGGCTTCCATTTTGGACGGCCTATACCATTTTTCTGGCTAAACCCCTGTTTGCCACCAGGCGAATTTATTCTTGAGAATCAAAGAGTCGGTTCACTTCCTGAGCTCTGATTGGTTGCGCAAAAACTCGGATAGAAATGAGAAGGCGCATGTGCATGAAGCCACGCTTTGATTCGAGCGAATAAATTCACCTAGTGGAAAACAGGCATAAGGTGGCAGCATAACATTAATACCTGCTTCAACATGTGCCTTTTTGTTATTATTTGGTACTGAAGAGTGATGAGATTTTTGTTTATTACAGATGCCATGCTTAGCAGTCAAATCTTGTTTAGCAGGTAATGTTTCTTCATCATCAGATGTGTCGCTGTCAGTTTCTTGCCAGTCAAACGGTTGATGTCTGTGCTCCAGTTGTCGCCTCTGCGTGCAGTACTCAACTTTTTCTTGGTACTGCGCAACGTATGTTTGCCAAGAGGGCTTCAGATACCGTCTCCCATATTCGCTCTTGAGGCGTCCCATTGTCACTATTCATTGCAAGTTGAAAAAAGAAAAGTAAGCTTATTTTGAATTCATGCATGCAAGAGTACAATGTCACATAAAATTGTTAGGAATGATTATCGGATATGCCTTAATCCAACGTGCATAAAGACAGCAAGTTTGAGGTTAGGATTAAGCCAGCTCTCACTACTGTTGGAACAACAGGCCCTACATTAAGGCCTAAGCCTAGTATTACTATTAGCCTATTATTAATAAATAGGCTATGCCTTCTTCAGCAAGAAATAATTATTTATTTCTACTTGCATCAGCAATACCATAAACTAAAGAAAAGTGGCTAGCCAGATAGCCTAGGCCTACTACTCTATCTAGAGTCTAGTTAGTAGTATAGGCCTGTAGGCCTAGGCTAGGTATAGTTCAGTGCCAGGCTTACCTAGTAAGGCCATACACTTGGCACAAAGCAGCCTCAGCCCCTGGCTGCCTGTCCTAGCCGAACTCATCATAAATTAATCACACTGTCACAGGCCTTGGCTAGGTTAGGCCTAGCTCAGACCAGCCTAGGTGTTTCCTCTAAAAAAGATAAATGAACCCGCTACGTACCTCTTTAATATATTTATAACTACAAACTGATGTATTGTGGTTCAACATTTGATATCTTCTTCAATATTGACTTTTAATATTGTATTTATAAAAACCAGATGAAATTAAATTTGCCATCCGCCGCGCGCCATCTGGAGACAAAAATAAATTTGAAACAATTATGAACTCTGCCCTCTTGTGGTCACTTCAGTTCAGTATATATATATATATATGATTCAAAAAACGAAAATTTACATTATACATTTTTCGTGCGACTGAAAAAGGGGAATTTATTTTATAGTAGGCCTACTTATTATTTATCTATTTATTCATATCGCAATAGCTTATCAGTATGATATAGGCCTATTCAGTATAGTTATATCAATAAGATAATTATGTTAACGGATATGAACACTTGATCTCGCACACAACATCTCGCTACCCCAGACAGTCACATGGATGTACACCATACAACATGGGGTTTTTTCATAGGGACTCATCAGTGCAACTGAGATAATTAGGACAGAGCCTTTGCTGTTAACAGCTTGACACAAGGTCCGATAGTGTTGATGAAAATGACGATGATAATGATGATGATGATAACGATTATAATTAATGTCTCAGTAAGTACGAGGAGCTATAGATTCGTACATTTTCAGCTGTTTGAAATATAATTATTTCATAATATTTTCTATCTAAAAATATGCCTGGTGTGCATTTTAATATACAAACGTTCTTAATTTCATGCCTATCTAGGGACATTGTTGTTTGGAAAATGAATCACTCGGGCTACCATACCCAATACAGATTTTGAATTATAATATCATTGCGTTAAAGTGAATCCAACAACCGCCAGCCTTTTCAAGTACTAGGCCTATCATTCTTAATTATGTTATTGTTATGTAAAGGTACGTATGCATAATACACCTATATACATTCATTCATTAGCGTGTATGCGTGTAACAACAATCCAAAACAACGCGTACCAGTATACTAGTTAAACCAGCATTTCCGTCATTAATCAACATAACAACCATTTCAAATATGTTAATCGGGACTGTTGTATTTATAGAAGGTAAATCGTTTTTCCGAAGTTAACAAATAATTACTTTCATGATTGAATTTATAAGCATCCGAAGCATGTATCATCTGATTGGCTGCTGCGATGCATCTGTAAATTTACATCTGGCGCTGCGATTGGCTGCAATGCATAGGCCTACTGTTAATTTACATATGACTGCCAAGGATCCTGTAAATGCATTATGGTACTATGGCGCAGGACTCTCAAAATGTTAGCTTACGTCTGTACGTTAACTATAGGCCTGAGCCCATGAGTACGCCACTTGAAACTGCAGATCTAATAACAGACAAACATGATTATTATAATCATAAATTGACTATTTTTGAATATTGCATATTTTGTAAGCTTATATTTAACTAAGTTACGGTATTATAGCTTTCAATAAGAAAACAAAGAGTTTTCCTCCATCCCCTACTGACAGATAAGAGTTAGATTCGAAGTACGAGGCAGTGAGCTCGGCTTTACATTGACTTATCAGTTAAGAATGTTTGTGTTGTTATCAAAAAATGTGTAAATAAGGGAAAATTGGATGGTTTCGATATGTATCTTACTGAAACCTGGTAACCTATTCGATTCGTTTCAAAAAATTATAATAAAATATTCATTGATGTTTCCTGGTTTCATAGCAGATTTATAACAATTTATAGAAGCTTGTTTATTTGGCCACATTGTCGTCTGTATGATGAAACTTTTAAAAGCGTCAAACTAAAACAACTGATCAAACAGAAGGTTAGGGCTAGAAATACGCGAATGTCCCATAAACAATTTTACGTAGGCCTTCGTTTAATGCTGTCGTTTTTCAAAGGGATTCGGTCCATTGTTGTACAGCGGTCGGTTTGAGTCCAATAATTCGTAGGCCCACATCATTGGACAGTACGATCATGTTACTACTGTGAGGGTGACGTCAACAGAATGGGGGTGGGGGTGAGGATATGGCTGGGGTGGGCGAGGAGATAGGGTTTCGTTTCTTTTGACATGTTAAATTGTAATTTTAGTTGGAAATGCTCTAGCTGTCCATCTAAAGCTACATATTAAGTAATGTATTTAATTTCCGTAGAGAATAAATTGAATCTAACAATTGCGATGCAACGTGTATTAATCGTTAATCGTATTGTAATTTTAATTCATCTTGATTTTACGATAGGCCTACTGTCTATAAAAAAATGATTGATATTCTATAGCAATGCATCGTTGGGAAGACAATCTTCAATCGAAATATTTGGATTGGATACGGTAAACAATGTATGTCGATTGTGTATTTTTATTCACTGCAAGCAAGACGTTCACCTTCATTTTTCAATGTCCCACGATAGAGTTTACTTATAATGACGATATTTTTTTGATTTCTATGGATATATTTGGCTTTATTTTCTACTTATAATTGCTATAATTTTTTTCACTTGTGTACCGTGATTTCGGTGTACTTTCAGCGCTCTATGAGGTCGAAATAAAATTAAGATAATTCTAAGACATCGATTAACACTCAACGCTATAATACAACTTCCGGTTAATTAAAATGAAAATTGAATTACCATGGCAACATGATGCATTCGCCGATATCGAGAATGTAAAAAGCAGGTGAACACCGAGCAGAGATGATGACAATGATGATGATAAAGGAGAATGATAATTAATAAATGTTGTAATATACAATTTCATCTGGTTTTATAGCCAATGGATTTGCACAAATAATTCATCTAGTTTAAGTCATGTTCAACATAATGAGAAAGCCTGCCTTATAAGTCAACATTATTCGTGCTTGATTTTAAGTAAAACAATGTATTTGGCTAACCATTATTTACGGAGTACAACAGAAGACGGTGATGTAATAATGTTGTTGAATACAATATTATGATATTAGGCATATAAGTTATTTTTTGTTTTGTTTTTGTACTATGTCATTATTAATGTTAATGAGCTCGATGATTATGATAATGACAATAATGCCATGAATGAAAAAACGCCATCGGAATGGATCTCAAATGCCACTCTAATAGTTTTCAGTAAGTGAAGTTAGAATGAGAGTTTTAATTATCTTGCCGATAATTTAATTCATGATAAAATAATTATAGTCTTAAAATACAAACATTATTGGATATAATTTTAAAACACTCTCGTTTATACTATTAATTAATTAATTAAAAAAATTAACTTGGCCTCATACCGGTAACCTAACAAGCATTGGAGAATAATTACTTAGTGTCTTAGAAGCTTCAGACGACACTTTTTATAATAATAATGCCGATGTTACATTTTTTTTACACCGGTGCATTAATCCGTTCCTACTTCATAATTATTTACTATTCAAAATGAATCATCTTCCACCTGATAATACGCACTAATAATACTATTAATAATTGATTAATTTGCTTATCGAAAGCCTTTTTTTTACCTGCACTTCCTATAAAATGCTCGACCTATACGATATATCACACCACTCCTGTCTAACATATATTTCGTCTACCTGAGTTTTAGTACAAATTCTTCCGGAACTTTGTATTTTACAGGAAGAAGGACTTATGGTAGCCGCGATCCGGCTAAATTACATTCACCTTAGGTCAATACAATGCAATGCGTAGCTATTTAAACATTACATATTGTCGTTCCAGATTTGTCAACAAAATTGTTCTGTCATGCGCACATAATCAGGAGCACTGATTTAAGGGACAGTGTCAAATTACTTTAAAGGAAAAAGTTACAAAAAGGAAATAAAACACCCCAAAGCGAAAAAATAACCCCTACAACCCAACAAAAATATCCTCCATGACT
>NW_022711026.1:348079-361071 GCF_011630105.1 Anneissia japonica
TGTAATGTAAGTGATTTTTAACTACTTGACCATGAATTTTTTCGGGGGTGGGGCGACTGGGGGTGGGAGCGAGTAGATACGCCACTCTGCATCGGAAGTTTGAAAACTAATTAAGAAAAAAAGTTAAAATGTTGTGAATGAGTTAACGTAATAAAACGATGAAGCGTCCAACATAATGCGAAGAATAGGCCATCCATCTCTTGAATCTTGGGTAATATTTGCTTTGACACACCAAAATCTACCACGTTTGTCGAATGGATGTACTGAGGGTGACAGTTGCCGGTCTGACAGTTCTCTTGCCGACACCCTCTCCCCCAAGAGCTGCAAACCGCCGATACCTAGCTATACTCTGCAACCAACAATGGAAGCTGATTCGATGTTGGTCATTAAACCAGTCACTGGCATATGCAGTCGCTAGCAGCATGTGGACGTCGTGTTCATAGTCTAAGCCACATCGTGCAAAACGATCATAGCATCGTTTAATAGCAGTAAAAATGCTATCTGCATCGATCGAGTCCGGTTTATTCAGTAAATTACGTGCGATTAAAACCGACAATCGGGCGATGGATTCTGCGTTTGTTCCATACAAATATATAGAATCAAAATCAGAATCACCATCATTCGGTCGTGAGAATAATTCTTCTTGGACTTTTTGCAGCTCTTTTCTCGTTTTAGTCAATTCCTTCTCATATCGACGATTGCGAGAAAGCGATTCATCTAAATTATCCTTTAGGCGTTTTATTTCCAATTCCCTGCGAGCAAGACGAAGTTCAAGGCGTTGGTTTGATTTGTCTTTATTTGGACTTCGGCATTCTATATCGATTCCTCCTGACACGACAGCAGTTATTTCTTCACATTTCATTTGATGTGAGGGAAGTGCAAGACGGCTGACGGTAACGCCGCAACCAGCGCAATCCACGGGTGCATAACCGCAGCGTTTCGTGTGCTCTTCCATCGCCTCAACTTTCATCACAAGTTGGCAGCCTTTCTCTTGAAAATCACATTCAATGCACATATTATTCACTAGGCCTCGGATTGACCAAACTGCACTGGCTTCATCTGATCGCATGGGCGATCGACACTGCGGGCACGCCCCTGCACCAGGTCGCTCTAGCCAGGTACCCAAACATACCTGGCAGAAACAGTGGCCACAACGTGTAACCACGGCATCCTGTAATATACCTGCACAAATTCCACAGCATAGATTAGGATCAGGCTGCGACACAAACCGATGTATAGCAAATCCCATTTTCCGAATGTGAAAAAATTAATTTAAAAATACATTCTTTCTCCCAGGACGAAAAAATAAAATGTTAGCACTCAAACGTTTATTTAGAGACTGATAGTGGCAGATCTGAAAACGCCGGCTGAGGTGACAGCAGAACGATGAAGCAACAGCGGCAGTATGGTACGTCATCGATTGAATGGAAGCACACTACACGCATAAACTGTAGTGAATAATAATTTGTTAAAAATATGCCACCTCTTTTCAGCAAACATACGATTGTATTCCCAGCCTTTGAATACGCATGCGTGGGATATTACAGCTGGTTCACTTCTGTTTATGAAAGAAAAATAACAATTAATGATATCGCATCATTCACCGAACTCAAATGCTGAAAGAGCTGTAGGTTTCAATTGTTGCGACTTAATAAGGTGTGTGCGGAGGGCCTGAAACTCATCACAGTTTGCGAACCCATCGTTAAAATAAACAGCATCAGTTATAAAGCATCATATTTTCATATTATTGTAAAGCCACAAAAACAACGATAGAGTTTAATAGATATTTACCATTTTATTCACAATCATATAATGCTAATAGAAACATATAACCAATCGTACCGCCAACACCACGATGATGTATCATAGTGACTGTCATTATCATCATCATCATCATTCATCATCATCATCATCGTCGTCGTCATTATCATAACGATTATCACCATCATACGATCGCCACCACCACAGCACCATCATCATGATCGCCATCATCAGAATCATCATCGAATTCATCTTCATCATCATTATTATTATTATTATATCATAATAATTATCATTGCCATCATCAACAACAGTGGCGGATCCAGGAATTTGAAATAGAGGGGGACCAGAGAGAGACATTCACAGATGGAGGGTCTATACTTCTTCAGCGCCACCATGGTTGGGGCTGAGGTAAGAAAGTTTATGATTATGGCACCTCTAGATGGCCGGAAATGGCACTCTCAGACTCAAAAATTTAAGCAGAATTTTTTTTTTCTCAATTTATTTTTTATATTTTGATTTGGGGGGGGGGGTCCCCCTCCTTGAATCCGCCACTGAACAACATTGTCGTAATCATCGCCATAACCATCCTTATCAGTATGATCACCGCCATTACTAACAACACAGTCATCGTCATCATTGTAGGCCTACCAATAATTTGCTAAAGAAGAATAAATAAACAGACACACACATCAATATATCCCTGCAAAGAATCAGGCTTCCTTCATCTCTGCATGAATCTAATCGTTTGGCGAATTTCCGTTCGGGCAGATGTTTTTTTTTTTCTCATCTTAACTTTCGCAGATAGCAGTAGTCCTATCTCCTCTATGTGTCCAAGTATACCAACATATTCAGTTATTGTTTCTAGTATTTGACTTGAGAGATGCCGGTTGATGTTTGTTTCGTGCGTATCGACTCCTGCATAGTCTATCATAAACATGCTGATAATTAAATTTTAGATAAACCAGTGATGGATCCAGGAATTGGCAAATAGGAGAAATAGTCCCCGGCAGCAGACAAAATATCACTAACCGAAAGTGTGATTATTATTAGCCATACAATTCTGGGGACTCCCGAGAATATTTGCCCGTATAATTCAAAATCGAAAAAAACGATCGACTGCAATCGATACCTTAATCGAAGGAATTTTTCTCTCAATACTTAAAATCTAAATTCGCTATTTTGAAGGAATTTAGACTCTAAAAATGCTCTTCTGACAATATAAATAACAATTGACATTTATATAGCGCATATTGCATGGACTGCCACTATGCTCTTTATATCAACTAAAGAAAATTTAAAACAAAGTACAGGTAACTATAAAAATAAAGAGAAAAAAAATGTATGGTAAAAAACAATGCAACGGTCTCAGGGCCAACCATCCATCTTTTCTCTGGCGCAATCTCAGAAGCAGGTTTCACATTTTAAATGAACTGGCATAAAATATTATTACAAGCTTTTTATTCTCATTTTCCTTTTTGACCACCATTATTATAACGTTTTCTACTTTGTTCACTCTAAAATATCCAATACGGTAGGTTTATAATCTATCAATCAACAAACTTTATTTCAAAAAACAGTTCTCGTAATTTCGAAAGCTCCGATGTGGGCAGTATAATAGAAGCAGTAGATTTTTAAAAAGATCTATAATAATCAATCAACTATTAATCAATCAGCCTCATGAGGGCAGTATAATAGAGGCAGTAGACTGAAAAAGATCTAGGCCTATTAATCAATCAGCCAAGTGTTTCTAGAGCTCCATCGGAGCTAATAAGTCTGCAGAGTAAAAAAATACGCTGTACAGTACAATGGAAAGAGGACAAGGCAAAACAAATTATAAACGATTCTTCTCAATCTTTTCTGATGAAGTCTCGAATAAATTGTGATTTTTAACTTACGCTAAGCCTACTGTTGCTGCGTGGTTTACATGTTTCGATAACACCTAATTTTATACCTCGTTAAAAAGAGGTGTGAAGTACTGTTTTGGCCGGTGTTACCTAAACGACAACCGATACTACCACCTTCCCCCAATCCCCACCCTAATGACGCCAACCCAGTAAGTAAGTATAACTGTTGGCAACCACGTATAAATTCACAGATTACAAATCATCTTTATTGCAACTACAGGCCCGTATCCAGGAGGGGTTTTTATGGTTCGGGAGAACCACCTTTTCTAGCAAACCCCCTCTTTTTATAGCGAACCCCCTCTTCAAATTTCCCAAATAAGTCCTCCAACCTAACTAATGCACTGCAGACCCACCCAGACACAGACTTTTTCAAACATATCTGCTTTTATAGCATTATTTAGACCCATAAAGCACAAAAATCCTCTTGCTTTGGGGGTTTTGCCGACCCCACCGGGGCTTCGACCGTGGACCTCACGCCCAAAATACCCCCCTTGGAAGGACCTGGTTACGGGCCTGAACTATGAAATGTAACATACAGAAATTGGATTTACAGTTTTTAAAAAAAAAATACACATAAAAAGCGAAAATAAAAAGATAGAAGAATCATTCACTCAACACCAAAAATATAACAGAATAAACTGAATTAAAACAATATTCATCTTAAAAGATCAGCATGAATAATATTGTTAAAAACCCCACTGACATAAAAAAAAAAGTAAAAAAAGACATTAATATAATTATTTATTCCATATGTGCTTTCTCATTTCTAAGATCATTTCTAAGTAAATAATTATTGCCATGCTATTGAATGACTAAATTTGTATAGGCCTATTTCCTATAAAGTACTAACAGGCTGTAACAGTAATAAAACTTGGCATTACTATACTATATTTAGAAATAGAGGGCAGTATTGACTACTGTTCAAATTTATAAGGCGCACAGTTTGCACAGTAAGCTTTATTTTTACTGCTAATTTATGGCGAGCCGAGTTGTCATTTAATCATAAATAGAGATATCTTAGTTTTAAATAGAGATATCTTAGTTTTAAATAGAGATATCCCTATTAAAAGAGATATCTTTGTTAATAGAGATATCTCTATTTAAAACTAAGATATCTCTATTTAAAACAAAGATATCATTATCTAAAACTAAGATATCTATATTAAAAACTAAGATATCTCTATTGAAAACTAAGATATCTCTATTTTCATTGTAAATAGAGATATCTTAGTTTTGAATAGAGATATCTTAGTTTAAAATATAGATAGGGCCTATCTTAGTTTAAAATAGAGATATCTTAGTTTTAAATAGAGATATCTTAGTTTTAAATAGAGATATCCCTATTAAAAGTGATATCTTTGTTAATAGAGATATCTCTATTTAAAACTAAGATATCTCTATTTAAAAAAAGATATCATTATCTAAAACTAAGATATCTATATTCAAAACTAAGATATCTCTATTGAAAACTAAGATATCTCTATTTTCATTGTAAATAGAGATATCTTAGTTTTGAATAGAGATATCTTAGTTTAAAATAGATATAGGGCCTATCTTAGTTTAAAATAGAGATAACTTAGTTTTAAATAGAGATATCTTAGTTTTAAATAGAGATATCCATGTTAAAAGAGATATCTTTGTTTAAACTAAGATATCTCTATTAAAAACTAAGATATCTCTATTTAAAACTAAGATATCTTTATTTACGATTAAATGACAACTCGGCTCGCCATACTAATTCGAGCAGTACTATTTATAGTCAGTGTACTTTATTTGCAGTGCGCCATCGTCATTATAATTCTGAGAAGTTATCTTTGAATCCATTAATCATTCACTTAGTAACGATAGATTTTATCAGTGATTCGTTATGTAAGTCCCGCAAACTAATTCATTACCGATCTTGTCATGTGTGAAATTCTCAGATTACGGGATAATTATCGGAGGAGAAACCAATAATTTTTTATCCTTTACACGATTTGTCAATGATGAATTTGATTTGCCTTACGAAGTTAATCACTTCATGTGCTGTCGCTACTCGGGGGTCAATGGAAGCATAACGTGGTGATTATGAGATATACCGCCTCTTAGAGCAAAATATAATATCAATATTTGTTAATTGTTTAATTTGTATACATGTACAAGATTAGCATTAGCGACTGAAAACTAGACTAGGTAAACACGTACTTCCCAATCAACGGATGCACGATATAATAGCATATAACTTTATTGCCGTTTACATGATAAAGTATAAATTGAATTTTGAGATTGATACATAAAAACGAAAATGATTTCAAAGACAGGAAATTACCTGCATAAGCTTTGTTCAGATTATCAAATTTTCTTGGACAATTGTTGTATATATAGTCATGGTGTGCCTATATATGGTCATGATGTGATGTCATCATGACCATATTTAGGCATGTCACATGTTTTTGTCAAATAAAAGTTGATAGTGTAAGTGAGCTTTAAACTGCATATCTGTTTGCATCATCCCTGTATAAATTGGTTGGAATTAATTTAAAGATGTTCTTGGTTTAAAGTCTTAAAATTCAGAGAAACTAACTAGCTTCAATGTTTAGGGTATATCACTGGAATAGAATATCTTCGATCCTTTTATGAGTTAACGTATTTGTTCGAATAAACGCCCGCTTTGAAAAACCGCCTCCTCAAAAAATGTCATTTGGAATAAACGCCTCCCTCGAACAAATGCCCGGGGCGTTTATTCTTTGCTCGAATAAATGCCCCTTAAATGACTGCACACAAATCTAATGGAAGCATTCTCAACACATTCTGTTAATGTTCTACTCCAGTAGAATTACATTTTTACTAACCTGGGTTTAACGTGGAGGAATTAAGGGTTTAATAAGTCGTTATGATCACGAAATAACACATTTTGACGATAATTTGTTTGTTGTAGTTCCACATCTACAGTAAAATTAAGGGGCCTTTATTTGAGTATAAACGTACGTATCCATTTTACATTAAAAAAAAGAATAAAAATAACGCTTTTCTCATGGAATAAACGCATCCCCCGAATAAACGCCCCTTAAAAACGCTTCTCAACAATAAACGACCCGGGGCGTTTATTCGAATAAATACGGTATGTGATGTACATTTAGGTGGGTCATGAGAATATAATTAAATACGGTAACGTCTATGTGTGCGTTATTTTCTCCTTAAAGGAGAACACTGATAGTATTGGTGTTAATTTCATAAGATGTAGATACTAAAAGGTTTTTATTTCATGTTGTTGACAATGCCCCGAATTTTACCGATGACCCCTCCTGAGATAAATCACAATCCCGCAGAAGCAGAGGAAATAAATCATATCATTTTTCGTCTGCTCTCCTTGGCTCCATGATGGATTCTTTCGAGCAGCGTTTAAGGCGCGTTCGTGAGAGTGCCACAGCGCGCGAAAGAAGACGTCTCCTATTGGTCAATGACGCGTACACCAGGTTAAGCAACGCACTGCCGCAAGACTTCATTGGGAATGGTACTAAGCTAGATATTCTTAGAGGTGCTGTTAAATACATCACATTGCTGGACCTACAGTTAAAGAAACCAGAAGCGTCGGAACCAAAGACACAGATAAATCAGTCGTATGGCACCACTGATTATGATGCAGACTCTGAGATGGAAATTAAGTAAGTTCTTTACGTTCTTCATAAGAAAGTTTACGTGTTCTATTTTCTTATAAGTTATTTATAATAATACGATACAATATTATTAATTAAAGCGTCGATTTATGTCATGAATTATGATATCATTTGAGTAAATTTATATAAGAAATAGGCCTATTATTAATTTGCTTCGTTTCAGTGAGCCTTCTCTTAAGACTAAGCAATAGGCCTATTACTTACTCGCATTGTTCCAATCTCTCAAACCTCTATGTACCGGGCCTCCCTCCAATTAAAGACCATTTTTGTGATCGGTTTTTCCATGACCTTTAGCAGCTTCGGTCTCTAATTAGAATAATAAAGATAAACAAAAACAACATTTGTTAATTTGGGACCACAGAAAAGTGGTCTTTAATTGGAGGTTCTTTAATTAGAGGGAGACCTGTATCTAAATACCATGTTTCTGTACCATTTATATGACTTATTTTTAGGAGTAGGTCTAAGGGTTGTTGTTGTATTTACTCGTTTGATCCTTACACAGAAGAACCCACAGAAGTAGGCACACAGTTGGGTGGTATGTTATTCACTATTATTTGGACACATGATCAGTTAATGACGGACTTAACAATGTGCATGTTGTCATGCTATCATCGACGAGCATCTCAAAGTAAAGTTACATAAAAATAACAAATTCCTACTCATTTCAAGGCGCTCACCTATGTTCAGCTGTTGCTGTTTTTGTTTCGCTACTGAGACCATAACATACCTTCCCCGAAGTAGCCAAATGATGCTTCTTCATGAAGAGCGAACTCACAATGTTGCGGTTTAACGTGAATTAGAAGATCATGATAAACTCGACGCGTAGGTTCACATAGAAGATCATGATAAACGAACTCACGTTAAATTCTGAATGTGAACCTAGCTAAAGACTCATTTCAATTCAAATAAAAATTTATCTCATCATAAAAAATAAACAGTTACAATAGAAACAATTAAATGGATGAAAATTGAAGAGGGCATTAGGCAAGAAAGCAAATGCTTGTGTGCGGAAAGCCCAATTATTCTGAATAGGGATACCGGTTAATAGTTGCCGACAACTCGACCGGACGGAGTTTAATGTTACACTATGACTACCTTAAAAACCATCCCCCGCCAGACACTACCTATGTATTTCTAGGTTTCGGGACTAATTCGTTGTTTTTTAAATACATGAACAGTTATTTGCCAAGTTTGCTTAGAATGAAAAGACATATTATATGTAATATATGAGTCACATGAATTTAGGTCTACTTATTTTTCCATTATTTCAATTGGAACTAACTATTATCATCATTATTATCTTCAGGATATCGATATCATAGGGCCTAGTAACAACCACTTTCCATAATTTAGAATCGCGTTTTATTTTTCACGGCAGTTTCTGACTGTAAAAGGTGTCATAGGCTAATAATATCATCCTCATCATCATGACATCATTATATTAGCATATCATTGTCATAATCATCATCTTCAAGACCTTTATTATCTGCATAAAAATTGTCGGTCATTATTTTACGTTTACTTTACCCGTCTTCGTTACCAACCGTACTCTCGGTTTATGTTTCTTATGCATTGATCGAGTTCCTAGTCCACATTTCAAGCGCCCTGAGCATCTTACATTAGATGGATATGTGCGCTATATAAAACTACACTATTATTAGTATTATTATTATTATTATTATTATTATTATTATTATTATTATTATTATTATTATTATTATTATTATTAATATTTATTATTATTATTATTTATTATTATTATTATTTATTATTTATTATCATTTATTATTATTTATTATTATTTTATTTTATAATTATTATTATTATTATTTATTATTATTATTTTATTTTATTATTTTTATTTATTATTATTTTAAATATTTTTATTATTATTTTTATTTATCTATAATCTAACAGGAACGATGTTCCCACTTCGAGACCCGGGTAATTATTTAAATTACAATGTTATAACACACAATTTACAATAAAACGAACAATTTAGTTATAACAATCGCAATTTACAATAAAACGAACAATTTAAATTACATTAATTCATTTTAAAATTATTCACTTTTACCCTAAAAAACACGTCAACAACAAAAACTACAATTGCGATAAATACTGATTAACGCAACAATTAAACACATTAAAACAACCATGGAACAAACCATCTCCAGGGCATTTGACAAGAAAATTATTATACAAACAAGACAAAAAATCGAGAATTAAAAGCATAGTTATAAACATTCACATGACGACGGAATGTAATTTGAGACAGACCAACTTGACGAAGACGACTACTTGAAACTCTAAATATGTATTGTCCCCTAAAAATGACAAAAATCATCAAAAATAATGTTTTGAAATTAATTTTCTCATTTTTCAGTAACGTACACATTATTAACTTGAGCATAGAAATTATTGAATTTAAAAAATGTTAACCCTTATTGAATAATGATAAAAATATTCCATTGACTGGAAGTGTTTCTATTATTTTCCGCGTAAAATTATGGATAAATATTTTCTAAATACAATAAATTTTATTTTCTAGTTAATTTGTATGTACTTAAAATGAGCAAGTTACTTTCAAAAATGATTTTTATGATTTTTTGGGTATTTTTCATTGGAAAATACATTATTTTTAAACGAAAAATGTGAAATAATGCTATTAAGTGCAGCATCAACAATCATGTTTATTATGTGCCTTTTTTTTTAACTACGAAAGTTTATCATTTAGTAACTTTGTCATACCACTTCTTCATTGGTAGAACCAATAGGATGGTTAATCTGGTGTAAACAACTTTAAAATCTATTTATTAAAACAAAATTAAACATCATTGAAGGAGTTGTTTACAGGGTCGACCTTGGGAGTCATGTCGCCTACCCATATCAATGCTCACCACTCCTCACCCCTTCGAGTATTTCCCGAATAAGGTGTAACGAAGTACCCGCTTAAAGTCAAATACAATTTATAGCAACATTGTTTTGACTCAGGGTGTAATTTGAACTAAGATAGGCCCATTATTAGTAGAATCCAGCAATTTATTAAAACAAAAATTAAACATCATTGAAGCAGTTGTTTACAGGGTATACCTTGGGAGTCATGTCGCCTACTCAAATGCTCACCACTCCTCACCCCTTCGAGTATTTCCCGAATAAGGTGTTGCGAAGTACCCGCTTAAAGTCAGGCTCCGAAGTAAAAAAAATGTTTGATATGTTGTAGCATTGATTTTTCTAAGACGGAAAAAAGTTGTCTGACGTAAAACTGGGGAAATGGGATACAGATTTTTGAATATTTAAAAACTGGGGGAAAAGGGGCGGATTTTTAAACCTTTTTTTAAATTTTACTTATGATTAAAACCATACGATGTAACTTTCAATTAGTTTCCCAAAGTGTTGATGAATAAAAGAATGGATGAATTGAAGAATGAACTAAAGAACAAACAAACAAACGGATATATGGATGAACAGAGGGATGGATTGATGAAGGACGGATGAACTAATCATTGAATGAATGAATAAATCATTCAATGAATGAATGAATGATTGAATAAGCGAATGAATGAATTAATGATTGATTGAATAAAAGAACGACTAAATTATTGAATACATAAATTTATGAATGAATGAACGATTAATTAAATAAAAGAACGAATGAATAAATAACATGAATGAATGAACGATTAATTGAATAAAATGACGAATAAATAAATGAATGAATGAGTACATGAACGAATAATTGAATGAAAGAACGAATGAGTGAATGAATTAATGAATAAATGAACGATTCATTGAACAAAAAAACGAATGAATGAATGACAGACTGAATTAATGAATGAATGTTAGAATAAATGATTGAATGAACGAACAAACAAAAGATTGAATGAATGAAAGAACGACGAATGATAGAATGAATGAATGAATGAATGAAAGTATGAACGAATGAATGAGCGGATGGAAGACCTATTAACTAATATATTTTAACTCCCTTCTTTTCTCTCTCTCTCTACAGATAGGGGTATCGGTATTTGCACAATTGAACACCGGACATTGATAGATTTGGACGACCCTCCACCTAAGTTCAATATATCGTGGTATTAAGTAAATTTATTGTTTTCAAATGTGTATAATATCTTTCTATTTCAAATCCATTCAATTATGCCTGTACCATATTTTAAATAAACAGTAAAACATTTACATCGACAAAATCGCAAATCTTGTAACAACGTTTTCATAATAACGCAGCCACCAACCGTTTTACACTGCGTTTTGTTTCTATTCATAAACCTCAGTTTAAGAACTTCTTACAGCTCATGTGTAGGCCTACTACTTAGGCGATTGAAGAAAAGCGGATTTGTATTGCTAGAAAGTGGGTATTCAACTTATTCCACGGGCGGTATTTCAGACAGAAAGCTGACTAATGGAGTGAAGTTTGTTTTACGTAATTGCAGATGCTCTTTCTACGCACACCTTATTGTTCGATGGATCTCCTACGACTAGCGGACAAATCAATTAGAAGGTGTAAATTTGATGTCGGTTGGTGGTTTAATACTCTACGAATTTGTTTGAAAAACGCTTAAATGTCAGCATTATGCAGACGATAATCGCTACTGTTTTGCGCTTGACTCTTTTTAGTATGTTTTTTTGCTCCTAAAAGGGACAGCATATTCAAAGATTAGAGGTGAAAACTGTGAATTATCACAACTTTTTGTAAACTTAGGATATTATAACAACCGTTGTAATGTGATGAGAAGAGAATGTGTAGGCCTATACTGTATAGGCCTACTAGGCCTATCTAATATAGGCCTAGGCCTACCCTTACCACCGAGATGCTATGGACTTCCAACGATTTTTCTCAATTACAAACTCAGTTAGGACGGAGAGGTACGTAATTGTAAAATGTGAATGCGGCCATTTACCAGCCTATATAGATACGATATTCTTTTTCGTGAAAATTTTGTGAATAGGCCTCATAGAAGTTTACATTTCACGAAAACGTTAGATAAAATGTATGCTCTCCTTAATTCCCTATCTAAAGTATTTTCATTAATTCCACTTTACAAAGTTGTTTTTCGGAACTCTTTACACGTTCTATTGAGACAACGGATTTGCGATGAGTTTGTGTTAGGCCAGGAGTAAAGTGGTAAAACGCTAATCAAACACTTACGCCGTTAAGTATCTAATCTCCGTCACAATACCACACAACTTATTCTCCTTCTTTCCTATTCAAATTTATCGCACCTTTTGTAATATGACATAGGTGGTGTTTTAATAATGTGACTAAGTAAAAAAAACACATATTTTATTTGTAAATTACATCACTATTATAGGCATAAGCACATCACGCCTACTTGATATAACCATAATCTACCTTACAGTAAAATCAAATAATGGGGCTTATACTAAAAAAATGTATGCGCATTGTTGAAGATATACCGTCTAGGATAAAATAAAATAAAATGCTCATGCATTTAAGAGTATAAAAATAAATTCCAGTGTCGAAATATATTTGACTTCAATGATTTATTGACGTTTTACACCAAAATTCATTAATTACCAGTTATAGGGTCAAAGTATATTCACCTCCTTAAGCTATGGCCACACTATCAAATTCTGTGTGACAAATAAATGCGATATGCCCATATTTGGGTGTAATATGGGCAAATCA
>NW_022711026.1:361140-364025 GCF_011630105.1 Anneissia japonica
TATATATATATATATATATATATATATATTTCTACTTTGTATAGTCGGAATTTTATATATAAGGAAAACTAAACTCGTTGTCATTGCAGTGAATGTATGTAGACAGCTTTGGTAATGTATTGTCTCCATTGATTTATTATCTGCAGACGAAGAGTTTGATATTATTTCACCCTATCTATCAACAATATTTTGTATTCATAAATTTGGTTAGTTAAAATTATCGATTAAACTATTCGAATCTATTGTTTATATATAAATAAAAAGTACCTTGTAAAATTTACAGCAGATAGGCCTATATCTAGTACTAATTGTTCAATAATTGGTTTGTCTAACACTTCGATTCTTGATTCTTTTGTTGTCACCCTTTCTTAGCTGTCCCTGCCTTCGTAAACTCAAAAGCTCACTCAGGCTCGGCCCCAATTTTTTTTTATCATTACAGACAACGAATATTGTTTTATATAATTTTATATAGAATGCTTATATTTATAGACACACAATTAAGCATGTTTGTATTTATTAGGCATGTATTTTTACAGTATTTTATATTCCTCTTTTTTTTTTTAAGTTTCCAAAGAATATCAGTAGTATATACCTAGTACTCTTTGTTCAATAATTAGTTTTTCTACGACTCCTTATGTATGTATATATATGCGATTGGTGTATATATATAAATACATAAATTAATGAATAAATTAAGACTATATCTTTGTATTTATATATATATATATATATATATATATATATTATATATATATATATGTTTCTACTTTGTATAGTCGATATTTTATAAATAAAGAAAACTAAACTCGTTGTCATTGCAGTGAATGTATGTAGGCAGCGTTGGTAATGCATTGTCTCCATTGATTTATTATCTGCAGACGAAGAGTTTGATATTATTTCACCCTATCTATCAACAATATTTTGTATTCATAAATTTGGTTAGTTAAAATTATCGATTAAACTTTTCGAATCTATTGTTTATATATAAATAAATAGTACCTTGTAAAATTCACAGCAGATAGGCCTATATCTAGTACTAATTGTTCAATAATTGGTTTGTCTAACACTTTGATTCTTGATTCTTTTGTTGTCACCCTTTCTTAGCTGTCCCTGCCTTCGTAAACTCAAGAGATCACTCAGGCTCGGCTTCAATTCTTTTTTTTTTTTTGGTTGGGAACAATTTCGCCAATTTAGCCTACTCCACAGATAAAAGATACAATCATCTTGGTCCGATTTTGTATTGTAATTAGCCTAAGCTAAAAGGGGATTATTTTCTCTATATAATGGTCTGTGATCAGCTTAATTTCATTAGATGACGATCAGACAAATTGCTTACTATTTACTGAAACGTTATTGGCCAATCGAAAACCCGCTTTGATAACAATTCGAATCAGCTTGAACACTAAGTGAACAACACCGTAACGAATCGCTTCAAACCCACAGTTTATTCGCAGGTGTTTGAGTGATAACGCACGCGGACCTGGAATATATAGTATACCCCAATGTTCTGCTGGTTAAACTTTTTTAGAAAAAAAAGTTACCTAATATAAATGATAGACATGGATCCACGCACAGCGACTGCTTTCCGGTTGTCATCGTTATCTCACGGATGTTTTCCAACTCCTATGAGCGCTCTCACGGTACCATCCTTTTCCATAGATAATATTTTAGCTCCCAGGCCATATGCTTTTCACACGAGGCCTAACCCTTACATGCCTGTAGCAAACCCAGCTCATTTATCATCGATATCTCCCGAATACCACCTGGGTAAGTTCAAATTATTTTTGATTACGCTGAATTATCTCTTTATACGACCTTATTTTTTTTAAGCTTTTAAAAAATACTTCGTTATTTCGTTCATATTTAATACATATTTTCACATATAAGACATTAACTTATTGATAACTTATAATGAATACTTTTTTTTATAATATAGTAAATGTCGATACTTTGATAAGGATCCGTTTAGAAAAAAGGGCGAAAACACATTTTACACAAAAATGAAGTGCCCATATCTACTTTGACGTTATGATGTTGGGTATATTTAAACTACAAAAAAACGCTATGAAAATATATACCATATGTGTTTTAGATATATGCCCCAGATCTCGTTGAGGTGCTACCGAATCACAGTTTGCTAAAGCAATAAAAATGTTAGGAATACTTTAATGATAATCGTTTCTTAGAATACGTTTGAAAGAAGAATAGTAACGATAAATATCATTGTAGGTGCATATCACAGGCCTATATGAATTAGAGGGATATATTTTATAGGCCTATTTTATACTCTTTTAGCATATCCCGCATTTGCCGGTTACCCGTCACTGGAGATGATGAGCAAGGCACACAAACGGAAGCGTCGGCATAGAACGATATTCACGGAAGAACAGCTTGAACAACTCGAAGTCACATTTGAAAAAACACACTACCCTGACGTCATGATGCGGGAGGAATTAGCTATGAAAGTCGACCTCAAAGAAGAAAGAGTAGAGGTAAGAAAAAAATAACTCTTAATGGAGTAGAAGAAGTATGCGCAAAAGAAACACCTCAACAATGTAAATTTCAACATTGTTCGATAAATGTTTTAATAAATTTGTGTTCCGCAAGTCAAGCTTCAATGATTGTAAATCTTTTTTTTTTAATTGTTTTTACATTTTATTTCACTTGGAGCATACATGCAAATCTACTCTTCAGTATATATACTGTCTCTTATACACATCTAGATGTGTATAAGAGACAGATGCTGGGCAGATCAACAGCTGCAGATCCAGTAGGAGTGGAGAGGGTTGGGGGTGTTCAACACGTGCCTCCCCGTTTTGCCACTAATTTTTTTAAATTTCAGTGCATATTATGTTATGTGCTACTCACTTAGGCCTATCCAAATG
>NW_022711026.1:364524-375153 GCF_011630105.1 Anneissia japonica
TTTTATGGGTTTTTCCCATTTGCCTTTTAAAATATATATATATATATATATATATATATATATATATATATATATATATATAACAAATATATTACATATATATAACTTATATAAATAATAGTAGCAATTATTATTATTTTTATTATTATTATTGTAATATAATATTAAACAATAGCAATAATGATAGTGTTAAAGCATTTCTTATAATTAAAATTTTAACCATGAATAATCTCTTTTCCATAAATTATCTTATTTAAAAAATGAATGAGGCAGGCGATATTCCAATTCATGGTTTAAGGATGGATTCAAAGTGTGACTATAAATCAAACTTACATTTAAGAATTACCTTGTGATTTTTGTTGTATCTGTAGGTTTGGTTCAAAAACAGACGTGCCAAATGGAGGAAACAGAAGCGAGAGCAACAAGAAACCGTCAAGCGAGCCTCAAACTTAGATGTTGAAAATAGTCATCCAACCACACTCGTACCAAACAGTCCAAACTACAGTGACGATGAAGACGATCCAAATACCACTACTGCCAACACAGAAACGAACGAAAATAAACATTTTAAAATAAAAAAAGAAATCGAAAAGATAGATATTATAAGCGGAACGTCTTTAATTTCAGGTTTTAATAATATTAATAACACTCACTAATTTCCCATAGTTCCCAAATTCGAAAAATCCTTTCTGTTAGATCTGATTAAATGAGCTTCCTTAATATATTTTATTTTATTTTGCCGTGCGCATGGTACGAATCGGCGCTGACTTTCCTGAGACAATTGATAATAAAGTAGTAAAAACATTCAAATATTATGAATTTGCGGGAGATGGTTTATTTTCCGGGGGATTCGTCCTTTGATTGCGGGAGTGCAGGGAGAATCCGACAAGTTCCGGGAGACTTCGGACCATCCCTGTAAAATCCTGGTTTCCATAAAATCGTTATTTAATAAGTGTTGCAAGAATCTGGTTCTGGTGGGTAAAGCCGACCTCCAAAATGTTTAGGAGTATAACAGGAGGGGTAGAAATAGTGTCAAATTACAGGAAAGGTCCACCACCACATGAGCAGGATTGCCGTATCGCCTCAGGCCGCATTGCACCTGATAGTTAGGAAACTCACAATCACAAGAGCATCGGCTTTGCGAAAAAAAAACAAAAAACAAATTTGGTAGTGAAATCTTGGAACGTTTAGAAATAGAGTAAGTGAAAATTACACCTCCAAGAAAGGAGGCGAGAAGATTAGAATATTAAGAGTAATAAAATAATAATAATAATAATAATAATAATAATAATAATAATAATAATAATAATAATAATAATAATAATAATGTCATCTTATTAGGCGCACGTATCCATCTCTTGGTAGAGCTGCTCGTGACGCCGTTTTCCGCCTGCAGAGTGTTAACTAGCAATTATATGGAAACTATGCTTAGTCATACTATTGGTTTTTCTATCACATTTAAAGATAGATTTGTATTTATTTAACATAGTTTGGATTACTTAGTTTACTAATTAATCATTTCAGTTTTTGAGGGCCATCCCTTTTCATGACAGACGGTTATCTTTAATTTGCTAAAGAAAGCGACAGGGGGCGGTTACTCATGAACTGACGAATAAAAATTACAAGCCGCCGCTGTAGTCGCAAGAGTGCATAAGCAACTCGACAATGATAACGCGTAATTCTAGATAAACTACAAAAAAAAAAAAAAAAAAAAAAAAAAACTTGAACTCCGAGGTTTCCTACAAAAAAAAAAAAAAAAAAAAAACTGGGACAACTCGTCAAATATTTCTCCTTCGGAAAGACAAAAAAAAAACCTTTTTGAAACTGACTTTTAAAATCATTAATGTATTTTGACAATGTCATTGTAAATAGTGTATATGATATAATCACATTTTTTTTGTAAAATAAATAAATGTATAAAATAATAATCTAATTACGTCTATTTTTGTCTTCTTTTTAACACGTTTATATTCTTTGAATCATAGAGTTCACCACAATATACATAGAACAGCAATAATATTCAAATAATCTAAAAAAAAAAACTTGATTTTTTTAATTTATCAATTGCATACCAAAACATAGGATAAGGTTCAAGCCTTTTCATAGGTAAGTAGTGATATATAAATATATACAATATACGGTACAATATAACTTTATCAATGTACAAATCATAGAAATTTGGGTTGCTTTGCGCAATGCCGCAAATACATACCAGATTTGAAGATGTTAAAATTGTAAATCACTGTATCTTTATACTATACTATTGTCAGGTAGAATAGATTTCAATACATCCTGGCCTACATTTATTATGTAGGAGGCTGTTTGGTGGAGGAGAAATGGTGTGGTTTCCCAACTTCGAGGTCGGGGTTTCAATCCTTCGCTGTCCATTTCGCTGAAGTCCTTGAGCAAGGCACTTTATCTAGGCTACACTGCTTCAGTCTACCCAGCTGTATCAATGCAATAGGTACCAGTATAAATGGGAGTCTACTAACCTGCGGTGGACCGGCGTCCCAACCAGGGGAAGCATGACTCTCTTATCTGCTTCCACGCTACTTAAAACTGGGGATAAGCTCCCGCCCACAATCAGCACCGTAGCTCGGCAAGAATTTACTCTACATCTATGTTAGAAAAATGGTTTATATAGCAATACAATCGTATATCAATAATGAAAAACGCTAGCCTATATATTTAACAAACCAAATCATTTAAAACTGTCGTTTCCACCAGAGAAATGATGTTGGACAAAACAAGGACCACCTACCAACCCTCACTCAAAGTTAGTTTGTTTAGTTTCTCGTCCTCAATCGACAAGAATAATACAGTACGTAGAATTGTCAAAGCCGTTCGATCTATACTGAAATTACTGTCGACAAATACACTAATGCGTTTCTTCGCAGCTAATTTGCGCCCGAGGGAAAATCCAGTAAGTATCCGCTTTTGTTTTCTAAGTACACATATAGTATGAAGAAAAAATACATCAGAGGAACAATACATGGCTTGGAGTAACAACCAGTAAAACGTGTTTGCACTAGTATGAGATTTTCACTAAACCTATTGTTTGTTAAAGTGTAAGACAGTAATTTGAGTGTGGAACATTGTATTTGCTACAAAATACCAATAATGTTCATGGCCCGGAATTAATGTTAACAACAATAAACGAATAAAAAATGAAGAAAGCGCTCTAGGACTTAGTTAAGAGCGCTATATAAAAGCCTAGGCCTATATACTATTATTAGCATTATTATTAAATCTTTGTTTAATTACAAAATAGATTATACTATTATAGTTCGTTTATTCTTCCAAGAAACCGTTTTTCTTTTTGAAAGTTAGGTATAGTTTTGTTGTTGTTTGGAAAACAAAAATAATACTTTATCAGGTAATAAAACTGAATATAATTTAACAAAAAGAAGTTATAAAAATCTGTGTTGAATTTCAGAAACGCACAAAATTATGATGCATATGAATGTTGAACATAATATCACGAGAGCTGCCGATGAGGGCGAGAGCCATACTTATGTACTCTGAACTCAAAACACGATGAGAATGCACCGTTTTTGGGCCAATTTTAGTTCACTTAGTTAAAATCTAGTAATTTAGTAAATGTACACAAATATATGTCTTTTGTATTGTAATGATAATTAATGTTAATGCTAAATATGATGTTATCAAAAAGTATGTTAAAATGAATTTAAGAATTTAACAGTACGGTAATAAATGCACACATAGTATACACCCCCCACACACATATATATATACACACACACACACACATACATATATATATATATATATACAGTATATATATATATATATATATATATGTATATATATAACAACAAATATATTATATATATATATAACTTATAAAAAAATTGTAGCAATTATTACATTTATTATTATTATTGTAATATAATAATAAAAGTAATAATTAAAGTGTGACTATAAATCAAGCTTACTAAGAATTACCTTGTGAATTTTGTTGTATCTGTAGCTTTGGTTCAAAAACAGACGTGCCAAATGGAGGAAACAGAAGTGAGAGCAACACGAAACCGTCAAGCGATCCTCAAACTTAGATGTTGAAAATAGTCATCCAACGACACTCGTACCAAACAATCCAAACTACAGTGACGATAAAGACGATCCAAAAACCACTACTGCCAACACAGAAACGAACGAAAATAAACATTTTAAATTAAAAAAAGAAACCGAAAAGATAGATATTATAAGCGGAACGTCTTTTACTTCAGGTTGACAGATTGATATTAATAACACTCATTAATTTAGAATATTGAAAACCGATTCCCATAATTCCCAAATTCGAAAAATCCTGTCTGTTAGATCTGATTTAATGAGCTTCCTTAATATATTTTATTTTATTTTGCTGTGCGCATGGTACGAATCGGCGCTGACTTTCCTGAGACAATTGATAATAAAGTACGGTATTAAAAACATGCAAATAGGCCCTATTATGAATTTGCGGGAGATGAGTTATTTTCCGGGAGATTCGTCCTTGCTTGCGGGAGTGCAGGAGGCCGTCCCGATTTCCGGGAGACTCCGACAAGTTCTGGGAGACTTGGGAATATCCCTGTAACATCCTTGTTACCATAAAATCGCTATTGTACTGTCCCAGTGCAATCGGGAAGACTCCCCGATTCAGGCCGCTAATAAGCGTTGCTAGAATCTGGTTCTGGTAGGTAAAGCCGACCTCCAAAAGTGTAGGAGTATGACGGGGGGGGGGGGGGGAGGAAGAAATAGTGTCAAATTACAGTAAAGGTCCACCACCACAGTTGAAGACGCGCAGCGTCAGTCATGAGCAGGATTGCCGTACCTGATAGGTAGAAAACTCACAATCACAAGAGCATCGGCTTTGCGAAAACAAAAAAAAAACAAAAAAAACAAAACAAAACAAAAACAAATTTGGTAGTGAAATTTGGGAGCGTTTAAAGATTAAGTGAAAATTACACCTTCAAGAAACGAGACGAGAAGATTAGAATATTAATTGGTGATGTTATATGGAAACTAGGCTTAATCATACTATTGGTTTTTCCATCACATTTAAAGATAGATGTATATTTATCTAAACGCTCTTATCCGCTTCCATGCTACTTAAAACTGGGGATAAGCTCCCGTCCATAATGAGCACCGTAGCTCGACAAGGATTTACTCTACATCTATATTAGAAAAATGGTTTATATAGCAATACAATCGTATATCAATAATGAAAAACGCTATATATTTAACAAACCAAATCATTTAAAAGTGTCGTTTCCAGCAGAGAAATGAGTTTGGACAAAACAAGGATCGTCTACCAACCCTCACTTTTTGTTTAGTTTCCCGTCCTCAACTGACAAGAATAATACAGTAAGTAGAATTTTCAAAGCCGTTCGACGCGATCTATACTAAACTTACTGTCGACAAATACATTAATGCGTTTCTTCGCAGCTAATTCACGCCCGAGGTATCCAGTAAGTATCCGCTTTTGTTTTCTAAGTACAGTATGCATATAGTATGAAGAAAAAATACGTCAGAGGAACAATTCCTGGTTTGGAGTTACAACCAGTTAAACGTGTTTGCACTAGTATGAGATTTTCACTAAACCTGTTGTTCAAGTGTGGAATAGATATTTGCTACAAAATACCAATAATGTTCATGGCCGAATTGATGTTAACACAATAATAAACGACTAAAAAAATTAAGAAAACTAGGCAGGTGATTTTTTTTTTATTGCAAATATACACAGCCATATTGAAACACGCAAAATTAATGCGAGATAATAGTGGTATCGGTTATGTATTCCATCCATAAAATTGTCCATTGTTAAATACAATCAATCAACCAGTCAATTCCTTATTAAGTGCATTATTATAATTTAGGAAAAACAATCACATACAGTAGAAAGTGCTCTGAGACTTAGTTGTATAGAGCGCTATATAAAAGCCTACATATTATTATTATCATTATTATTAAATATTTGTTTAATTACAAGCTTATACTGTCATAGTTCGTTTTTTCTTCCAAGAAACCGTTTTCCTTTTTGAAAAATACGGTAGGTTATGTGTTGTTCTTGTTTGGAAAACAAATATAATACTTTATTAGATAATAAAACTGAACGTATTTAACAAGAAAAAGTTATAAATATCTGTGTTGAATTTGAGAGACGCACTGTTGAACATAATATCTCGAGAGCTGCCAATGAGGGCGAGAGTCATACTATGTACTCTGAAAAAACACGATGAGAATGCACGTTGCATGTTAAAGTGGATTTAAGAATATCAAATGAGTAATAGTATTTAATAAATGTACACATATACACAATGTCGTTGATTTACTTCATTACGATTTGCAACCATGTTCCTATACCAGTATATGACCACTGTATTATTATCTATTTGATTTATAAGTATAAAATTCATGATATAATAGTGATAATCTCTAAAGTTTAAACTATCTTGCGGTAATGCTATAAATATATGTAGCCATAAAGAACATAAACTGCGAATGTGAAAACATAGGTGCCCCAACCGGGATTCTGTTGTCCATATGTATGTATGTATGTATGTATGTATGGGCTGTCTCTTATACACATCTAGATGTGTATAAGAGACAGCTATAGGATTCCCGTCACATTCTTTTTCTTTTAGTCTACTCAATCGCACGTCATCAGTTGGCAGAAGTTTATACAATTTATCCCAAAATAATGGATCGTTCCAGTGAATATAGCTATTAGTGGACAAATACTTCTTTAAATTCTTGTCGAGTTTCTCTTCACAAATTCCTTCCAAGAGTACAACAATCAAACGATTCATGCGATCATGTATCACCTGTTCATAGGCTACTTTGAACTCAAGTAAACACCATTCACTCTCTAAAAAGTTTGGGGATAGAAGAAGAATCGTTCTCCTGCTGGCCGCCACAGTCTCAATAATAGTATCAGCGATAGGAGCACCGACGGGGAAATCTCTATAGTGGAGGCAAAGTTCATACGGCGGATATCGTCCCTCTAGTACCGGTGCTAGATCATACAACACCACTTGATAATCTT
Source organism: Anneissia japonica (assembly GCF_011630105.1). Classification (NCBI taxonomy): domain Eukaryota; kingdom Metazoa; phylum Echinodermata; class Crinoidea; order Comatulida; family Comatulidae; genus Anneissia; species Anneissia japonica. The sequence continues at coordinate 371,567 of NW_022711026.1, forward strand.
CACTACTATAGGAAATAAATGCATCATATTTCTTAAGATCCTCTTCATCATTATTATCATCTTTGAGCAGGCGGTATCGGTATTTAACGTAGAATAACCACTGAATATATTTTCTGTGTCGTAAAACTAACAATGAAGCAATGAATACTATTAAAGTAATTACTGAAATAACTGTAGCATAAAGAGTGCCTCGTGCACCTGATGCATTACAGTTAAAATACACGTCAAGCAACTGTAAAATGGGGACGTCTGTGGTCAAGCTGCCATTATATGCGTTCACACACATAATATCAGATGGTCTCAACACTATATATATGTTATCGTTTATCCACTGCTTCAACCACAGTAAGGTGCATCCACACCTAAATTTATTATTATGTAATGAAATGAGTTTTAGTCTTTTCAATGGATTAAATGTACCGTTTGGGAGAGCTTGCAGCTGATTGTTATGAAGATATAAATGAGTTAAATTGACATTCGTTGAAAATGATGCTGAATCTATTCTTTGAATGGAATTGTCATTTAGAAACAATTCTTCTATCAACGTGAGTTTGGCAAAATCATCACTTATTCGTGTGATGTAATTATCATTTAGAACAAGTTTTGTTAATTTTGGTAATCCTTCGAAAGCACCACGACATATTTCAGTGATATCATTATAACTCATATAAAGTTCAAGAATGTTGTCACTAACAATGAAGCGAGATGGGATTCTTGTTATATTACTGAGTTTCAGTGACCCAGTAAGTTCTAGAATGTTTGTGTTTACAGGAAGGTCATTTTCCCAAATTCGAGAGCTGCAGTTGTAAGTTTTGAGATAATCGGAAACGGTTTGATAATAAGGACAAGTTAAGCCGTCTTTTGGAATTATACAATGAATATCCTCCGTCGGAATTGAAGCAAGTGTTTTATTACTAAGCTCAGCAGGTCCAGCACAGATCAGATGTTTATAATCACCAATGGCAACATGTTTATTTAAATAACCCAACTCGTTCCTTTTAAGAAAACGGATCTTCTCACAGAAGTCTAATAAAAACGCGCATAATAGTGGATTTCCTTCAAAGAGTACAGTAAGATCTGAAGTCAAGGGAATAAATTCATTATCGCTTGGAAAGTTTGTAAGTTTATTGTAACTAACATCTAGATTCTCTAACGCTGTCATGTTAAAACAATTTTCAACAAACGTGGATACCTCGTTATACGAAATGTTTAGGTAGATCAAATTAGGAAGATGTAGTGCGCATGTCCATTCTCTAATATTGTTGTAGCTTAGATCAAGTTTTTTTAAAGTTAAATTATCAACTAAAGGTGCTGTCGTCACATTGTATACAAGTTGCCCTATGTTGTTGTTTTTTGCATTCAAAATCTGTAAAGAATGTAGAGAGCCGAGCAAAGTATCTATAAATATTACATGCAGGTCATTATTTCCAATAAACAAACGCTCGAGAAACACTAAACCATCAAACGCCCTCTTTGAGATATAATACAGACGATTATATGCAACATTTAGTATCTTTAACAAACACTTCGAGTTCTCTGCACAAAATGTATAGTCTGGTAAAGTTGTGAGTTTGTTACTATTAAGAATAAGATTCGAAATATTAGAGACTTCTCTGAGGGCTGGATGAATACTATCACCAATGTTCGCATACAAGAGTTGCAAAGTGTCCATATGTATCAATGCTGAGGCCAATCCGTCTACGATTCTAGTGACATTACACCAGGTCAAATTAAGAGTTCGAATATTGGATCCATATAGTCTGAAAATTGTTGGATCTAAAATTACCTCACTCTTATTTGCGGCGGATAAACATATTATGAGAAACTCAAATGATTCGGGTACACTCTCTAGCAGTGACGCAAGAGAAAATCCGTGATAAATATAACAAAATGAAGAACAAGATGCTGTCACTTCTGCGTTTCCAGCTTGTGTTCGTGTGTACAGGTACTTACATTTGCAAAATGATGGTAACGTATGATTTCCACAGCCTTCATAATATGTTGCACAGCCGTCTGCTGCAAGATCAACTGGTGACGCTGACAAGAACATCAAAAAAGCTATGCTGATGAACCGAATGTAGTCTTGCCTCAACACAACACTTAGTGGCAACATGTTTTACGCCTGCAATTCCAAACAACACTGTAAACGTAAGGTAAGTGATCAGTCAAGGCTGAAACCACAGCGCCGGTTAAGAGCTGAGCTATTATGACGTCAACACAGTTGGGTGACGAAACATCACAATGCTACTCCTTGAAATGAATATTAATTTTTTTTTGTTTTATTACGTAACACCCAATCAATCAATCAATCAATCAATCATCAATCATTTTGATAATCATTAATGAATCAATCAGCGAATCTATAGATGAACCAACAATCATTCAATCAATCAATCAATCAATCAATCAATCAATCAATCAATCGATTCAATTAATAAAATTTAATAAACGTGTAACAGAGCTATAGGCCTAATATGTCTAACATATTTTACAAACAATTCTAATGTATGAGTTTCTGTCTTGCTTACAATCACCTTTAAACAAGTCCACAACTAACCTGTTGTAGGCCTAGACCTTCGTGTCCTAACATTGACACGAGGTCAATTCGACACCAATACTGTATTTGAAGACAGAAGCTGCACTGAAGTGAACGTATTCTTATCGTAAGTTACTATCTGAATAAACACAGTGTATCACTATTTTTATACCAACGGTAAGTGAGAATCCATTTTCTTCTGATAATGGTAATCAATGTATTCTATATCTTTCATTCGAATACGTTTTAAAAATAATTGAATCTTCGGGTTTTGTGTATCCAGACTACAGCAAAGATACTACTTCAACTAGAAGCGCCATTTTCCACATCCTAATATTTCGTAATAACCTTCAGGGACCAAAACTGAGCCCATCTCCAATATCAAAAATGCCATTGGTATGAAATGCAATCGTGCGTTCATTGTAGGTTTGCTAAGCAGTTATAATTAAGAAACAATATTCGTTTATTAAACGTTGATATGTTGGTCTCTACATCCTCTCATTTGGGGCCATTTTTACCGGGCCTTTTTTTCTGGGGAAATTTTTTCAAGGGCCTTTTTTCAGGGGCGATTTTTCTGGCCACTTTTAATTGCATTTCAGTAGAGTGTATACTGCTGTACAACACTTATTTTCTATGTTTGAAAGTGTGTAAAATAAGAACAAAATAAGCACATTTTGAGCCTGAAATCGCGGCCAAAAAATAAGAACGGTGAGCCTGGGCAAAAATTTTACTGGGCAAAAAAATAGTGTAATAATAATAATAATAATAATAATAATAATAATAATAATAATAATAATAATAATAATAATAATAACAATAACAGGTAATAATAATAATAATAATAATAACAATAACAGGTCAATCAAATAATAATAATAATAATAATAAATTGAACAAATTAATGACAATTGTACATAGATTGAATTACTTGTCTGTTATAAATTTAATGTTTTGCTTTGTTTTAATAGTAATAAAATGTCTAATCAAAACTGTTGAACCTCTTATTTTATATATATATATATATGTATAGAAATATATATAGCCTATATAT
>NW_022711026.1:376387-378598 GCF_011630105.1 Anneissia japonica
AACCAGTGGAGGTGTTTCTCAATACCAAAGTTATCATGTGATTAATAATCCTTCCGTATTACACAATAGCTTGAGAAATAACGTGTCTTAATCAGAAAATACAAGGATATATACCACGATGTTTTCAGACGAAATAAATAAAGTTGGATTTTTGGCTTCGATTGCAATATTTTAACGCGTAATTAAGTAATTTACTCTAATTCTTTCACGACCGAACATATAAGGTTACATCGCACATAAAATATATTAAAAACAAGATTAAGAATGTAATTAGTATTGTATTACGGTATGTAGTTGAATATACAGCGCTTTACCGAAACAGCCTCAAAGCGCTCGAGGTGTTGACAAGCTCTTACATTATAGTAGTCTTCTCACATGAGGGTCAATTGTGTCTGAGTAAACCGCCCAGTCACTCTCGTCTGTCACAACAGGGGGCTGATTGAACCAACCAGTATAACCCCCATACATATTTTTCTCAATTTTTTTAATCTTGAAAAATTTAGGGAGGTGGAGGGAGGGGAGCGCCACCCTTTTGAATCCGCCACTGACTTTATAATCCGCCATACGCCTGTGACGCTGACGTATTAACATTCATCGAAAGTTTGGAAACAAGCAAACTTGAATTTCCAAACACCTGTTGGTTATGAATTTGTGTATACAAGAAGTATTTTTTTTATGTACGGTAATTGTGCCATATTGCTTGATAATATATTTGGATAAATATTAAAGCAATACACACAATCCAAGAATTGGAATAATCTACCTTTATATGGTACCAAAAATGGCTGCATATGAACATTCGACCGGCCCTCGCAGAGGTCTGGTTTAAAGTTATTATCGCCGAATTGGATTTAATGCTGATTTTTGTTTTGATAATGTTTATATTGGCAAAATATATGACATAAAATTAATTTCTTTTTTATGTTTTACAGATTGAGAGTTAAAAACAGCATTACCTTGAAAATGCAAACGGTCAATATCAACGTGAATGTCTTCTTTATGTTATGTTTGTGTCTACATGTTGTTGCGGAAGAAATATGCGATCATGTGATATGTTTTGGAAATCCTGGGATTAAAAGATCATCAGTATGTACGTGTGACTGTCAAAACACCGGGGTACAAAACCTTATTAAGAAAAGTGTAGCTTGCACAATAAGCGATGATCAAGACTTGGGTCTACTTTTCGATAGTTTGCCCCTCACGCAGAGGATACAGCTCACATGTGGTTCATCATCTGTGATTCAAAGGCAATTGAACGAGTCCATTATGTCGAAGCACAATTCCACTCTGGTTTCCTTTCGATCGTGTGGATGTAAATTTGATCAAATAAACCAACACACGTTCAAGAACTTCAAGAATTTATCGGAAGTGGCAATCGTCAATGGTAATATCACACATGAAAGTATTCCAGCATTTTTATCTATTCCAACGTTGGTAACATTAAATCTGGATTCCAATCATTTTCCTCGACTAGATTCGTACACGTTCTGTAAACAAAACGTTACATGCGCGTTGCAAACGCTAAGTTTGCGTTCGAACAGTTTACATAATTTATCCGAGTCGACATTCCGAGGATTATCAGGACTTCTTAAAATAGATTTATCTGGAAATAATCTTGAGACTGTTCCAATTGACCACTGGTCAGATTTGAATTCTTTGACTAATATTAATTTAACATGGAACCGTATTCAATACCTTCCCAACAACACAGCTTTACAGAATATCGAAACATTTGACGTTTCTGTCAATAAATTAACGCGCTACAATTTGAAAATGGGACGGGGCACCTGGAATTTCTTACAATATCTAAATGTTAGTCACAACGAAATTTCTATCATTAAAACAAAAGACTTTGTGTTGTACGGTGTGAAAGTACTGGATCTTTCATTCAATAAGATTGAATTCATTGAAAAGGATGCATTTGATGATGTCGCTGGAATTGAGATAATAGATTTACGTTACAATCGGCTAAAAAGGATACCGGACGATTATCATAACCAGATTGAGTACTTGTACTTCTACACCACCAATGTGTTTGGAGTGTATTTTTATGGTAACCCATTAGAATGTGGATGTAAACGAATAGAACATCTTAAACGTGGTAATGGTTTACAAACAGATCACTTACGTGTTTTAGACTACAACCAGTTAATGTGTGTTGAGCCGTATTCGGCCGCTGGTCAGTTAGTATCCGAAGTGAGTCTTCAGAAT
>NW_022711026.1:380971-387834 GCF_011630105.1 Anneissia japonica
TGTATAAGAAATGGGTCACGGCCAACATGTGTTGCCAAAATATTTTGTTGGGTTGATCGCCGGACGTTTTACGAGTACCACGACCTTGTTTATGTCAATCAAATTTATTTGACATGGTCTGAGTGTCAATAACATTATCTTTTGACTGATATTGTATCTATTAAAGGAAATGAGTTTATATTGTTAATATACCGTAAGTATCTAGGAGTGGTGTTCTACAATAATAAGCTTAAATGTGGGGACCATGTTGATCAATAGTAAAAAGGTTATAAACACTAGGCTCTTGTTTAAGGAAACTGCGGTCAATCTGTATGGGGATAATGACAGAACTGAAAGGGTGCTGGGTAGGGCGGGGAAAGCAATTTGTTCGTGTGTGCAGACGCTTGACTCATTCTACCACGAAAGGCTTGCAAAGGTGTTTCTGACTACAACTGGAGGAAACAAACCATTCGCGATTCTTGGTGCCGATATATTATAACTATGCACCGTGTAATTTCACTGTTCCCTGGTTATTATTAGGAGTATAGAATGAAGCACGGTGAATGCGCACACTAGTACTACCCAGCTGGTATACGAGATTATATATATTTATAGTATTTAAGATAGGCCTAATTTAATATTGTATTGTACTGGCAGTCATGAGCTTTGTTATTTCCATTTTTTAGACAATAAAGGAAGTATCATGTATCTGTATCTTGAATCTTGTATTCGTTGTCCGACGACACAGGAAAGAGAGGTACCGTAAGAGCCTAATAATAATATTTTACTGTGCGCATCATGCCAAGAAGGCCTATATGCTCTTTGCATTATTACCCAGTCGTTGAACCAAACACCCAATGCCTTGGTATTTAAAACAAAGAACGTTTTAACCGTAGTTATGTTCAGACGGCCTTCCTGTCTAAAGTAAAGTTACGACAAACGTAAAATATTTACGCGTGTGTTACTTCTGACGAGCACAATTCGTCGGGGAGAAAAAAATATATATGTATTTTCTACATAGGGCCTATTAGTAGAAAAAATTATTAAATAGGCCTAAGCCTCTGAAATCCCTAAATTGTTAAAATTTTCTGGGGGCTTCGCCCCCTGGACCACTTTCGAAACCTTTTAATCGAAGCTCGACCACGCCCACTTTGCTTTCGTCGGGGAAATCTGACCCCTCGTCGGGGAAATCGGACCCCCTGTCGGGGACCTCAGCTCCCCGTCGGGGGTCGGAGTCGGAATATATTTTATACGCCACGTTATATTAATTAAACTTGTCTATAAGGATCTCTCAATGAAAATGTACGTACTAACTTTTATTTGGTGTTTGAAATAGGCAAACGGCGAAAAATAATAGTAAGACCCTAAAATCGATTAAATCCTAAATTGCCTAAGCTTCTGAGAGTATCATGCGGCCTATGGCCTCGTCCAATACACCATTTACCCTATGGTGAAAAAAAAATCCTGCAGTCAAACTTGAGTGCTCTTTTTACTACGGTTTTACATCCCACATCCTCTCCTTCTGGCTTTAAAACCATTCATCTTTTTGTAGGCCATATTATAGCAAGCTAATAATTACTTCTTGTAAATATTAATTTATTGTGTGTTGTGGCGTATAATACTCTTGTTGGTTGATGAAGCGATTGAATTAAATTGCGTCATACAATAATAATACATTTTAAAACGTCGATTGTTTACAACGAGTCAAGCTCTCTAACTGGTCACAATATTCACATATTGGTACTTTACTAAGATCCTCCTTCAATGTATGATGAGATAGTGACAACAGTTTGATCTTTAATTTCTCGTAGAAAGGCAAGAATTAATCGATACTGTAAAAGAAAAAAATCGATCTTGGCATATAGTGGAGACATCAAGTCGTATGATAATTTCGACCGAACGTTTGGCGCCGAATTTCAGAAGCTGGACACTGGCATTTTTAACGATCTGAAACAATATTAAAACAGCAGCAAAAGAAAAATGTGTGGACATTGTCAGTAAAGGAGAGGATCGTCCTACAATATTTTATAGCAATCTTTTAAGCGATGCTAATGTTTTCATGTTAAAGTTTATCAGTAAACCTATGAGTGTCAGTCAGTAATTGTTATCTTTTGTTAGCGTATAATTACGACGTGAAATAGCTATTTAACTCCTCCTATCCCTCTTGAAAATTATTGAGACCAAAACCAACTTAAATCACACAAAGCTGGTACACAGCCCAATTACATATATCTGGATGTCATACCGTATTTATTCAAATACGGGCCGTACGCGGGGGTGGGGGTGTGGTGGTGCGACCGCCTCCAAATTACAGGGGTGGAAAATTCAAGACACACTCGCACGTTCCAGAAATCTCTACCAAAACTCATTGACCAATCAGAGCAGTTTACAATTAGGACTTCCTCTAATTCGTATACCTCCATGGTAAAAGCAAGGACTTTTAACTGTACAGTACCGTATTTACTACTTTTTGAAGAATTTAAGTGTTTTCCCCCGCCGGCTGTCAATCACTCACCACGTACAAACTCATCTTCGTTCTAGGTTTCATTAAATTACCTTCTTTCTCGTTTAAGTCTGGGAGTGCCATTCCCGGCCATCTAGAGGTGTCATAATCATAATTTTTCTTACCTCAGCCCCAAACACGGTGGGGCTGAGGTGTTATCGACAGCTAGTCCTTCCATAGCATCCTCTATTTTGGATTAATCGTTTTCCCTACGCTGTTCCCAACAATCAGATCAGTATAGACTATTTTATACGGTACATTCTCGATTTGATAAATTTTTTACGTCTACCCATCTCATCCATGACGTAAAGGGCTTCGTTCGTATTCGCAATTTGCATTAATTCCATTTATTTATCATACCTTTATGGTAAATTTAGTATTTTCAATGCCCAATAATATTATGCTTGTTTTCATCCGCTATCAGGCCTACATTATTTCCGTTTTTGTTTTATTAACATTATGCTATAATTTTGTGTAGGCCTAGTCATTTAAATTTTAATCGTATGTTGACACATGCAGTGAAAAAACCGATACACCACGTGGTACACATCTAGGCTGTAGTGTATGCCCAATGTAGGGATTTATTTTATTCGATCTCGATATATTTGCGAATCTTAGTCTAAGAGTGCCATTTCCGGCAATCTAGGGGTAGGCCTACCATTATTATAAATTTTCTTGCCTCAGCCCAACCATGGTGGAGCTGAGGTGGTATGAACCCTCCATGTGAAAATGCCTCCCTAACCCTCCCCTCGTTTCCTGAGTCTGTCAATGAAAACTCGTTTAATACTGTTGATACTACATCTTCAGAATCAGACATCAAATTACCAAAAATGCCTGAGCGCGAGGGGGCTCCACCACCCAATTAACCGCAGTAAGAATCCGCGCCCCCTCCCCCCACCCACCAGACTGTTTGGTCCACTCTCCACAAATTCGCACCCACCCAATAGAAATCCCACGTACGGGCTTGGTTAATTTAAAAACGTCTCGGGTGGTTTATTGTGAGAATGGCAACGCACCCCCAAATGTTGTCATAATTGTTTGTTTCAATGCTGATGGCCAAGCTCCTGGCCTACAACATCGGGCCCCGACCAGGGCTGATGAAAGTCATATGATAGTCCCTCACTTGAATGGATGTTATATATCATCATCAGTCAGTTACAACTACAGAGATAAAATCGATTGAATACTGTTTGAATACGGACAATTGGATGCTGTCTCCACTTTATTTCTTGCAAAAAATAAGAAAGGTAAAGCTTTGCCTATTTACAAAAACAGCTAGGTGACGGTGATTGGAAAGGCGCTGTTGTTCAATGTTCACTTCAACCTTATTTTAGACCTACAATCAATTGAACAAATATTTATTGCAATCTACTTTATCTAGCAAGTTATACATAGTGATTTTTGTTTCATATTTGGTTCTATAGTAACAGAGATGTCCAAAAAGTGAGGGGGACGAAAGTTGGGACGATCGAGATAACACTACCCTGTCCTACCGGTGGTCCGGTGGCATGCCCACGCGAAATTGTTGTGCTCTAGACGCCCGAAAATAGCCTCTGAGGCGTTTTGGCGATCAATTTTTTTACCATCCTGCGGTACTACTTCATTGATCGAATGTTGAATATAATAAAAATTCAATTAGTCACTTCCAAAAACCTGGCTGCTTTTGGTCATTTATATTCCCCTCCACGCTCTATATCTTAAATCTATGACACATGTTTGTTTTCGCATTCAAATTAAGCGCCCCTCTCGAATAACCGCCCTTCGTGAACGTGAAAATTTCCTTAAGCGCCCCGTTTGAATAAGCGATTTTCTTTTTAGCAAGTCAATAATCCAATCAATCCTGGGACTGTGGTTGTTGGCCTGATTTGAGCTGTAGAGTGGAAACACATTCTTCTTCGTCAATATCAAAATGAGGATATTTCTCTTGGACAGATGAGAGCTCCGATCCCTGGACAGACAGTATATTTCCAACTTTACTCTTTTTACATATTTGTCTATGCCTAGTCCTACCCCTCTTTCTCCGACACTTTAGCACATTCTCATCTAGTTTTCAAGAAAAAATACAATGACCCTGCCATCCTGCTAATCTCAATCGACCGATGGCCAACAAGCTAACCACTAGCATCTACTATTTTGCTGTTATGTAAATATTCACGCATTCTTGTAATGAGCCATTTTCTCTGGACGATTATCTTTTCTAACCACCATTCGTGATGTCCTTATATAATCTTTTTTCATTCAAAAAGTGACTCTTGAATTTAAAAATTTTCCATAAGAACCAATCGATTTTCATCTATTTCCATAAGCGCCCCCTCAATTTCCACTCTGTCTTCATAAGCGCCCCGTTTGAATAAGCGCCCCTCAGAAGGTGCAAAAAAATATTTTAAGCGCCCGGGCGCTTATTCGCGCGAGTACGGTATTTGGTACGATAACACAACACTCCTCACACCTATATTTCTTGAGGCAAACTTAGAATGTTTAGTGGTTGTTATCTGGCTAGATAAACTGGAGGTCGTGGGTCCGATTCCCACACGAAACATTTTTTAAACATTTATTTTACTGGCCAGTAATTGGGGACGTACTGAGTATTTAAAATGTCCACTAAATAATCTTAGATAACATAGTATAATACATGACCATGCATAATTGACCCACAGCTGTATATTGCATCTTTACATTTCTTTAGTTAGACCTTTTTTTTTTATTATTCTAGTGTTATTTATACTGTAATTCTATTTCGTTCTTACAAGCCCATCAGATTGAGAGAGTCCAGTCTAAATTTTCATATTTTTTAAATCACAATTTAAAAAATGACGATACTGTTTCATACGCACTTCCCTCACTTAGAGAAATATTTTTGATATGGATTTTCTTTTTAAATGTGTTAATTGTATTTTTGGTACTATATTTTATGTTCTTTATTCCCTCTTAAGATTAATAGACCTGGCTCTGGCCTTCGTAATGACCTATTTTTGGTTCCCTTTAACAGAGTCAATTGCAATAAAAAGTGGATTTATTCATCGTCTTGCCAATTTTTTAAATAACCTTTCTCACAATTTTACGTCAGTCGATATTTTTCGCCAGAGCCTTAGTTCATTCAAAACCAGCTTATCGCAATCTTTAATCCATACCAAGTGGCTTATTTTCTGGGTGGGTTAATTCCTTTATTTGTCTTTTTCTTTGTTTTTGATTTTTCGTCTTGTTTGTGTGCTTTCTTTTTTTTCTTACCTTTGTTCTGTGTTCTGTATGTATTTTTATGTGTTTTTTCTGTTCTGTATTGTCTAGCTATGTTTTTAATTGCTCTGTTCTGTCTGTGTGTTTCTGTTGTACCTGTGTTCTGTGTTTTGTCTGTATTTGTATGTTACTTGTTTGGGTTACTTTGATATTCCTAATTCTTTTAAAGTCAGGCTCCGGAAGAAAAAACACATTGATATGTTGTAGAACTGATTTTTCTAAGACAGAAAAAAAGTAATTTGATCAAAAACTTAGCAACGGTGAATGAGATACAGATTTTTGAATATTTAAAAACTGGGGGAAAATGTGTAAAAATGTGCTGTTACGCCACTTTCACCCCCACCCCAGCTTTTAAATATTCAAATAACCTGTATTACGTTCACCGTTAACCAGTTTTTCGTCAAACAACTTTTTTTTCTGTCTTAGAAAAATCAGTTCTACAACATATCAATTTTTTCCCTCCGGAGTCTGCCAATTATTGTAACTTAGGGGTGTATTTGTCAGGAACTAGATGGCTGGAAATTACTCTCAGACTAAAAGATTGTTGCTCTTTAAATTTGAATATGAGCGAGCCCTATACAAATTTTATGTTATTAATTTGATTATTATTATTATTTATAAATATTAAAATAGTATAGGTTAGTTGGCCGCAATATACAAACTGTGCTTTGCTGTAAATGTAAATTGTAAGTGTTAAATAATATACAGGATCTGTGATATATTCAACTTGTGTAATTGTGTAACGTACATTTTATCGTATTAAAAGTCTCGTCTCTTTTTTAATATTGTATTATGGCTGTACAGTGTGTTACTTTTATGAACACACTGCAAGAGCGTGTTTGCTGTTTTAAAAGCGTCGTTTCCAAAATATAGTTATAGTAATTATATAATTAATAGTGTGCAATAGAAACAGCAAATTATTTTTAAGATTATAAAACATCACCTTTCATTCGTATTTATACAAACTGTACAAACAATTGAAATTAAGAAGAATCATTTTTTAATATTGTTTAGTGAACAACTTTTAAAGGTCGTCAGAAAAGGGCGAAAATTATTATTTTTTCTAATTTAGCTTAAATAACTTTCCGAACGCATGTAGGCGAATGAGAAAATAAAAATAAAATTTTAATGATGAACGTAAACAGTG
>NW_022711026.1:387900-400363 GCF_011630105.1 Anneissia japonica
AGTTGATGGTGGATAATGAATAGCAAACCTGGTGGTTGTGTGTTCGATTCCCACACGACCATTTTAATGTTTTTTGTTAAGGTTAGGGCTTCATCCAATTGCAATTTATATATTTTATATGAGAAGAATCTATGAATATTCACCACACGAGCCAGGTTTTTTTTTTCCTTTTTTTAATCTTCATTTATGGCTAGTATTTAAGGACAAACTGTGTACCGTACTCGCGCGAATAAGCACCCCGTTTGAATAACTGCCCCTCCTAACGTGAAAATTTCCTTAAGCGCCCCGTTTGAATAAGCACCCCTTCTAATTTGAATAAGCGCCCCTCATTAGATTTTCTTTTTAGCAAGTCAATAATCCAATCAATCCTGGGACTGTGGTTGTTGGCATGATTTTAGCTGTAGAGTGGAAACACATTCTTCTTCGTCAATTTCAAAATGAGGATATTTCTCTAGGACAGATGAGAGCTCCGATCCCTGGACAGACAGTATATTTCCAACTTTACTCTTTTTACATATTTGTCTATGCCTGGTCCTACTCCTCTTTCTCTTTTTCCGACCTTTAGCACATTTTCATCTAGTTTTCAAGAAAAAATACAATGACCCTCCCATCCTGCTAATCTCCATCGGCCGATGGCCAACAAGCTAACCACTAGCATCTGCTATTTTGCTGTTATGTAAATATTCACGCATTCTTGTAATGAGCCATTTTCTCTGGACGATTATCTTTTCTAAATACCATTCGTGATGTCCTTAAATAATCTTTTTTCATTCAAAAAGTGACTCTTGAAATTAAAAATTTTCCATAAGAACCCCTCGATTTTCATCTATTTCCATAAGCGCCCACTCAATTTCCACTCTGTTTTCATAAGCGCCCCGTTTAAATAAGCGCCCCGTTTGAATAAGCGCCCCTCGGAAAGTGCAAAAAATATTTTAAGCGCCCGGGCCCTTATTCGCGCGAGTACGGTATATGAAAAATCAAATTAGTCACTCAATGTCACCTAGGATGCCCCACCCAGTGTGCAAAGAGGCTAGAGGGCGTAAGCAGTACAGTCATGAAGGATCGAAAGGACGATTGGACGGTGAGGCTAATATAAACTCATAAACCAAACTACAGAGTGTGGAGTTGTCAATATTAAGACGTAGGCTAGCTAGGCCTAGGATTAGGTAACTTATGAGAAATACAGTTTGTCAGTTGTTATCCACCCTAGTACAAGTCCGGAAGATAAAACTGGTAAGCGGGTAATTCACATTATAACGCACAGATTATATTTTCTATTGGGTTTTTTTGTAGAAAGCCTTTAATTACTAGTCTCAAGTTATTATAGGCTAGGCCTAGGTAGGCTACGAGCCTACGTTACGTGGCGGGCTGAGGAGAGAGAGGCAGCGTCCAGGGGGGATTAAGTTAAGGCCGCGAATCATTTTTTTTTTGGTGGCGATGCAAATTGATAGGCCTAGGCAGGCTAGCCTTACCACTAGGGCCTAGGCTATACCACCACCACTACTGGAATATGGTTATTTCAATGTAGGATGCCACTGGTCAGACAATCTCAATCAGGTTTACCTTTTCAGAACGACTGAGGACCTTTTTTTTTTAGTTGATTTTTGTACTCAAATCAAATGCACTCTTTGTTAATACCTATTCAATTTAACTGAGATAAAGAAAATGGAACCTAATATTTAATTATCTTTACAGCAATATATAAAAACTTGGGACCTACTGTAGTTTCACCTCACTATTTAGTAGTATTTATTTTATACTTTTTGAAATACCTATCATTATTTATTCATAAAGAACACATACAATTAATGAAAATGGATAATATCATTTACAAGTCCAGTCCTTGTAAAAAGTCAGGCCTGTAGTAAGTAAGTTGGGTTTGTTTTGAATTGAATGTTCATTTCACGATAAAAAGTTGATTAGATCCACATGTCAAATCATTGTAATTTTTAAGCATGTGCAGGTAATTTCAATGTAACATCTCGGTAAACTTAATGAGTGTCACACAACAGGGGTGGCGCTAGCGGGGAGGGGCCACAGTTCTCCCATTGGGGAGAGCTTCCCTCACCCCCCCCCCAATTATATGTATTTTCTACATATTAGTAGACTCTAAAATTGATCAAATAAGCATTTGAAACCCTTAAATTGTTAACATTTTCGGGGGCCTCGCTCCCTGGACCACTTTTCAAACCTTTTAATCAAAGCTCGACCACGCCCACTTTGCTTTCGTCGGGCTTTCGTCATCACACCCCCCCGTCGGAGACCTTGGCCCCCCGTCGGGCAAATCCTGGTGCCACCCCTGTCACATAATATGCATGTAACACAGATGATCGTATTTTGATTATATTTGTAAAACATGTATTTGGCCTTTCTTGATTTTAGTAATGTTGCTTTAGCCATAATGCTGGTGCTGCTATACTCAGTACAGTCGTAGAATGTTGCGACCACGAAAAAAAGATGCTTTTAGACCATTACCAGAGAGTGGAATAGCTGGCAAGTACACAAAAAAGGAGCAGCTTCCTATATTCCAAGGTATTTTATGAGCAAATGCTTTTCCACAATTATTTAAAGGTGCTTTATTAAGTTTAAACAGTGGATATTTCAATTACCCCCATTTAACTTGTAACTCTACATTGAAAAGCATGGAAAATAGATGTTAAAATATACAGTACAGGGGTTCCAATTCTCCCAGGAGTTGCGGGATTCTTCTGGAAATTGAGACAGCCTCCCAAACTCCTGGAAGCAAGCAAAAATCTCCTGGAATGTAACCCATCTCTCTCAAATTCATAATATTTGCATGTTTTGATTACCTGTACTTTATTATCAATTCTCTTATGGAAATCAGTGCCGGTGGGTATCACCTGTCTCTTATACACATCTAGATGTGTATAAGAGACAGTCATCATTGTATTCCTTTAACAGTACCAGATTTAAAAGACAGCAAAGCTGACAGTAAGTCCTCTATTTCATAGTACAGTAATTAGGAATAAATTTAATTATATAACTTGCCAATCTTAAAGATTGGCAAGTATGTTGCTGTTTGAGATTATTCATACGCTAAGGCTAAAGCCCACATACCCTTAAGTATGCACCCATTAGTAGGCTTAAGTTCACTGCCTACGTACGCAACAATCTATGCATTCTGGCGTAGGATCGTGTATTACATATTTCAGGTTTTAAAAAAAAATTTATAGCCTCTGTATTAAATTGAATGATCACCATTTCTTTTTCCAATTTTGACATCTCTAAGTATCCTTTTATTTACTTTGATTTTGCTACTTTTTCTAGTCAAACATACTTCTGATAAATTTTTAATTTTTTTTCTAATAATATCTATAGATGATTCATGTCATAATAACTATGAAATAGTTAATCCATATATATATATATATATATATATATATATATATTCATGCTTCATTTCATTTCTACAAAGTTCATACTTGTTTTTATGCAGCCTCTCATGTTTTGTATCAGTCGGTTGCTTCATCTCAACAGAGCTTTGCAACACACTACCCACCTCATCTCACTTCTGTAACCAGTAGTGGTAAGTCTAGGCTTGTAGATGTACTCCAGGGATTCCAAGTCCCTCACAAGTAGCAAGAGCCTCCCTAGAAGGATGCACGTTCTCCTGCACTCCCGAGAAGAAACAAAAATCTGCCGTGAACTAAATAAATTCCTAAAAACTCATAATATTTGCACTATTGTATTAATAATTGTCTACGTAAATTCAGCTGGCCTTGGGTATCACAACGCACAGCAAAATATAGTTAGATGTTATTTTGAAATGAGTTTTTGTCAGGAAAATATCATATACACATCACATCAACATCACTCCTATCATGATAGATAGATGTGTTAAGAAGTGTCTTCTTCCAACTTGGGACCCCTGGTTCTCATCTTAAATTATGTCAACTCATTGCTATGACCATTGGTAATAATAAATAGTGGTGGGCTTCCTGAATTAGAATAAATTGAATAAATATATTGAATGATAATGATTATTATACGTCGATAAATAACCAAAAATTTATTTTGCATTTGAAGCTCAATTTAGTACCACCGAGGATCCACCCCTGCCCCCAGGCTGGTCTGTGGACAGGACACTTAGAGGACGAAAGTATTATATTGAGTAAGTTACAATGATGACAATTGTAGGTTTCTCCTGCATCAATGCAATGAATGAAGCTTGGTCAGTGTGGGTTTGGTCTGTGAGCAAGCTTTGCTCATGGGGATTATGTAATGTAGAGAAGTATGGTTTAGAATGCTTAATATAGGTTTGGTCTGTTTACTCAACGGTTTTATGACATGCAGAGGAAAGCGGCTTATCATGTTGTTTGGTTTGTGGTTTTGCGCAAGCTTTATAGGGGATCTATTCATAGTCACGTTGTTTAGTGCCTTATAACCACAGAAAAGCACTATAGATGTAACTTACTTTAACAAATAATGTATTTGCAATGGAACACCATTTTCATTCTTTACTGTTGAATACTATATTTCAACTACAAGTCACAGCAGTTTAAACAGAAAAAAGTATGAATAATAAGCATTTCCTGTGAACGTTATATGTCAATACTGTCTACAATTAATTATGTAATGATTAGATTTTCAGTGCACTTTTTACCATTAGCATATCAATAACTTATTAAAACACTTTTCTTTTGCAGTCACAACACAAAAACTACACACTGGAGTCACCCATACGAGAAAAAACGATTACCTCCGGGATGGGATCGTGTAGAATCAACTAAACATGGAACATATTATGTATGGTAAGGTTTATTAGCCATGTTCCTTCTGCACGTTGAATTCTTCCCCTCCCCCTGACTCTCTTTAGTCCTAGGATTTTTTGCTCTTTATAATGTAAAAAAAAAATACATATTGTGTTGTAATATATCAAACAGTAACCTGATAGTTAGACAACTACGGTATCGTGATAACATAGCAACGTAAAATGGTGACCCCATAATATCATGGTAGAGTACCATTTAGTGACTCCATGAATGAATGGCCAACACTGGTATTGATGCTGATTAACCATCTTCAAAAAGATATTTAGTAGTCACTGACATAATGAAAAGTAGGTATAAGACCCATTTAGACACCTCATGGTGTGATCAATAGACCTAAAGAGAAGGAGTACCATGTAGAAATCTAAGAGAATGGCATGATTGGAAGCCTTTGGTATATTTCGAGTTTTAATGCATCATGTTTTCCCCACAGTAATGCCACCAAAGAAGTAACTACACAACATCCCAGTGCTCTTAGGATGTTAATGTACCAGCAGAGACCACCACAGAATATGGCACATCTGTCTCAACAAATATTAACCAGACAGGTGATAAATGATCAAACTCATTTACTACCAACAAGCCAGATAGCATCTCAGCAGCAGGTTTCAAATGGATGGGTCCCACCGAATCCCTATCTTAATCAAGGTATGAAACAAATTAAGTTATGACATTATTAATTACATTTTACATCTTTGCTGTATCAGCTTTTGAACAATTAGTTTCAGTTTGTGACGACGTAGAACGTAATGATGTCATGTTAATTTAAATCCACATATCTAAACAATGTGTGTTACGCTCGCCTGAAATCTGGAAAGGTTGACAGCCAAATCTATGTTAAGGCCAGAATGAGGACTGTACTGTATTAAATATTGGTGGGTTGGCATTTCTACATATGCATCATAAAAAACTGAAAGAGGCTTATAATAAAACTTAGAAAGCATGCGAAGACCATCACAGATGAGTGAATTTGTTCTACGTTCCTATCAAAAGCTCCCTGCTTGTTTTCAGATGTTAAAACTCTTTTGTATGTTCTATTCTATATCCCTTTCTCCAGAATTTTTAACATAAACCCTCAAAAACTAAAATGGCTATCTTTCAGTATGCAAAATATTCTTTGTACACTGACTTTATCAATGATTGTGCCATAAAAATGTTTTCCAAAAACGAACCCCATGATAGTCTGGGCCTAGATTTCAAAAAATGTTAGGGGTGTGGGGCTCCATTCGCAATTCTACATCATGTCTCCTGAATTTTGAGTACCAGCAGTGGGGAAAACATCCATGTATTTTCTGTAATCTGATGGACAAATATTTTTTTAAAATTGCATTTATGAGTAGGAAGCCTACCATTTCATGGAAGGTGCATATTATATGAACATAATATTGTTTACAAGCAAATAGCAAAATAAAAACTGTACAATTAATACTATAGATAACCAATACAGTACTTGGTTTTAGACGATTATTAAAAGGGGTTACCATGTGATCTGTCACATGATTTTACACATGATCTATTTTCCTATCACTTTTCCAGAGGTTCCTGAATGGTTAGCTATTTATGCTAAAGCAAGCAAAGAACATGATTCAAAATTGAAATGGGAATTATTCCAGCTCCAACAACTGGAAACTTTTCAAGCCATGTTGACAAGACTCTATAAAGAAGAACTCTGTAAAGTGGTAATGGGATACGAGGAATATCGTACGGCGCTTCACCGCGAAATTGAAAGGCGGATCTTATCATCAGCAGGACAGGGATGATGCTCTGATTTCAAAAAACATTGGTTGATCTTTGTTGTGCTAATAACTAAATACAAGACTAAGATACAAGACAAGCTAAAAACTATAAACGTGAATATTAGATTTACCTGTAGGATATATTTTACATTAACTACACACAAAGCATTATCAGATTATAGCAAGCTGTATGTTAACCGCATTTCGATACATGACATCATAAACGTAGACGGATTCACTCATTTGTGACCGTCCTGCATCCTCTGTACAGCATATTAAACAATTTAAAAATTCAGTGTGGCAAAGACAAATTGCAAGTTATAATTTCTCTCATCTATACACCATTTTATCAGGTATATTTTGAAACAGTGCTGCCAATGTCTCACAACTTTTCACTGGGGGATATTCAGCAGCCTAACCTAGCCTGAGCAGCTAGCTAGTAGCAAATAGAGTGCCACACACTGGTAACTACAAAGAGCGAAATGCCTAGGCCTCTGGAAATTTTCATTTCAAATTTAGCGAAAATGGTGTATAACAACTGTGACTAATAATGTCTAGGCAGTAAGTCTAGGCAAAGTCTTCAAATGTGCAGATGATTATCTGACAAAATATTACTGTCATCATATAATCAATAGGAAGCTTTGATTGCACGAAAACAACGGTAAGAAATCACTAAAAGTCTTCTGCACATGCAAGAACGTTAAGTTCTCCTCATCGTGTGGATTCTGGGACGTAATTTGGCCAAATCTACGTATATGCAGAGAACGTAGGATGCCCAGTAGGACGGTCACACTTGAGTGATTCCATTCTAGCGTCGCCTCGTCGAAGAAATCAAAAGCTCGCTATCATCAAAACTTTACGTGGCAAGTCTCCTCAATTTTAATTCCTGTAAAGTTGACAATTTTATTGTGCAGTTTTGTAATATAAAATTTACTAATACCATTGAACTAATTCCTCCTGTGCTATGTTGTTATGTTTAAACTAGATTAGCAATATCTGTATATATATGTGTAGTCAATGAAACCTTGATAGTGTGTTAGATTTATTGTAAAGCCCTGTGCAGATAAAACATGTCACATGCCTATATATGGTCATGATGTGATCATATATATAAGGCACGTCATGCCCATATATGGGCATGTCACATTTTCTGTGAAAGAAAATGTGATTGTGCGAACAGAGCTTCAAAAAATGACTTATAAGCCTGGTTCACACGAGAGCCCTAGTATCCGGATCGGGAGCTAACCGTTAGCGCTAACCGTTAGAACCTGCATGAGAACGCCCGATCGGTTAGCGCTAACGGTCATCCAGATACCGCTAACGGTTAGCAAGCGCTATCGGTTAGCAAGTTGAGCGCGTTTTTATCATCAACCAATCACATGTAAACGCATACGTGTGATTGGTTGAGCGCGTTTTTATCATCAACCAATCACACGTATGCGTTTACAATTTCCAGTTTCTTATTGGCCAGTGATTTGATCATATTTTTGGTATCCGGATTGGGATTTTCTCGTATGGACACACAGCAGCTAGCGGTTAGCAGGATCCAGATCCAGCTAACGGTTAGCAGGATCCGGATCCTGCTAACTGTTAGCAGCCATGTGAGAACATAGCCATAGAAACAACGATAATATTTTAGATTAGTACCAAATATAATATTTAAATAAAGCACTAAATAAACACATTGTACACAATATTACCAAATTCCTGTAAATATAGAGAAATTTCATGTTTTATAATTATATCAGAATGTTTTTATCTTGTTAAATAAAAGATTAATGTTACTTAGAATAAATTGGCATGGTTGCAGTGGCGTAACGCTGGGGCCGGGACCCTGCGGACCGCCGCACGGGAGTACATAGGCGTTACGTCACTACATGGTTGTAAATGGTTCCTAATGAGGTCATATGGCTTTGAAATTTGAATTCCATACCAATCATTATGTTGCTCTCAGTATCTGGTGCTACTTGGAAATATTTAGTTGTAAAATATGTTGAAAAGTATCCATCTTATTAGATTGGATGCTATATTAAAAATATTGACCTACATTATCTCACATTGAGTAATAAAATTGTTGATGATTTGTAGCAGACAGAGGTGTTAAACTGTGTTAGTAGCCCAAGGTGCAATACTGTAGGTTGAGTCTTACATTATCCTACATTAAAAGGATTGGAACTAAAAGAGATGATGATGTATTGGTGATAAGTATGACTATAATCATATTGAGAAAAATGTAAGAGTTACAAAGATTACAAAGATAAATTAGTGGCAGGTTTCTAACAATAATGGCCTTATTAATGAAAATTTATCAGAGAATATTGGTAAATTCTCATAAGAACTAATAGAGTTATGCAACTATGAAAAATATTATGTAAGGTATGAATTTAGATATCATGTTAAAAGTATGTGTGTTAATGATATTTTGTATTGAATTTCTAATAGTCCTTCCCTCATAGAGACACATCCACCTTGCTTATTTATGAAATGAATATGTTAATTAGCTATGTTAGTTTGTATATATGAAGAAACAAATAGCACTTTAAAAGGCTAGTTTTTTAGGTCATTATGGGTCTGTAAGTTTTTTTGAGTTTACCACTTGAAGCTATGGTGGCATGGTGTGAAGATGTCTTTAGCATGGAGTTAACTGTGGGAATTACAGTGGTCTGCAAGCCCTTGTAAGAATGGGCCTACAGAGTGCTGTGGTGTAGCTAAGAGTATTAACATGGGGAGCAGATGGGGTATTGGGTGGGGAATGAGGTCAGATGTGGTGGTTTTACTATCTGTAAAACTAAAAAAACAGTAGGAGATAACACTTACAGTAGCACAAGGGCCTTTTGGGGGACGTGTGCTCTATGCCCCTCCCCCTCCCAGATACGCTACTGGTAGCTTGAATTGCAGGAATTCATGAGCTTATTATGTAAACAGTAGCACAATTTTCCAGGCAAATTATTAGTAAAGCTGAAATCTACAGACCAACAAATTACTATTGATTTTATCTATTATTGAAATGAATAAGTTCTATTAAATGTTTACATGTTGGATCTTATTACTTAAAAAATGTCACCTTCAGGAAAATAAAACCTTGTTTCACCTTGGTGTACATAAAATAAATTATTGTATATTTTGTGTAGACTGCTCGTGGAAAAAAGTAATATCACTGATACAAGTTTTATTCATAGTTTTAATTTTTAATGCTAATTATAATCTGAAAATACAGAAGTAAATTTTAAAACATGTAAAATAGTAGTCTAGAAATAGTGATCAATTTGTGATATAAATTTTAGACGTGTGTATGGATCCAGGGTGGATCAGAAAAGTGAATATTGCCATGGATACCCACCTTGTTTTCCGTCTTCCATAAGTAGTGCCATATGCATTTGATATTTGATGAGTGTAAGGAATTGTAGATTTCAATGTTTTTTTTTTATTAAATTATAAAAATTGAGAACATGACCTATGCTTTTGATATTTTTTGTTTAGTTATGATGATGTTGTGTTTATATTTCTCATATACTGTGGCAGCCTGGGTGATTCGGTCCTGGGATATGCTGGATAAGACTAGAAGACAAGCCACAGATTCCAACAATTTGAACTGTGTTGTGTGGTTTTACTACTGTATTGTGAATCACAAAATTACAGTATGTACATAATTAGGTCAATCAAATATATAAATCAACAGTATTTAAATCGATTTTATTCAAAGCTCTTATTAAAAAACCTTAACTATTTCACACAAGCATATCCATCCATACGTTTCCTACATGCGTATCCACAGGTACATTTATAGTAGTACACATCTACTGTAAGTGGCAGTAATTATTATCAGGCATGGTCTCAACGCACTACAAGAGAGGGTAATACATATAGATTTTATAGCTCCATCCCTTCACAAGGTCACTACAGCAGGATTCACGTAAGCCTAATGTACAAGGGTATCAACGAAATAGGCCTAGAGAAGAGGCCTACCAGTGACCATACACGCCACAAGACAATACTTAAGTTGGAGGCAGGATTCTAGACCCTAATCATCTCACTCTGCTCTACCACTGCCTAGTGAGAAACTTGCAATATAACATCTAAAATCGTGTCCTACCTGAACTAACTGGGTAGTCGATCCACTTTTTAGCCCTTAACAATTTTTTTTATACATACGTTTTTAATTTCCTTACTTCTTCCAATACACAGAGTACTTTACTTCCTAGTCTGTCACAATCTCTCATCTCCAAACTTATTTCCCCTCTCAACCAATCACCTCCTTCAGGAAGTGGACTGTTAGATTTTATGGGTAGGGCTTTGGAGTTGGACTGTACCATTATTTCGTTATAATATCAAGACATCTGCTGATCGAATTGTATCATCATCATCATCATCATAATAGTTTAATCTTGACCATCAAGCGTGACAAAAAGGGAGGCACTACATTGCTGTAAAGGGCTTCATAGTCTAATACATAGATATCCTCCTTGGACATACAGGGAGTTTGGAATATGGAAATCTGCATTCATTACCATTTAATATTTGTACAAACTACGAATTATGTTTGTAAGGAAAACATAAGTTGCTAACAACAAGACAGTGAAACAAAAAACTGTAGCATATTCATATTTTTAATGTATATACAAACACAATATTATTACATAATTACATAGGTCTGTGTAACACAGTCAAGGTCCCCATGGAAGCTATTGGTGACAATGGGATAACAGTGGAAGCTATGACGGCTAATTATATGACTAACAGATAATTCCAATGGAATAAGAAAATGAAACACTGAGTTTATGAAAAAAAAACACCTAAAAACAAAGCCAATTGCATTGGTGAAAATGGAAGCTACTAAATTTATGGAAATACTAAATATGACACACATAATTTTTAAAATGCACAATTTATATTTATTGTTTATATCTATCTTTATATACTTTTACACAAAGTTATTTTATAAGCTATGATTTTTGTAGTATGTGCATTCATTTTCCTTTTTTACTAAGCTAAGGAAATAATATACAATGGTGAATGTGAATCCATATTAAACCTTTCCACAAACAATGGTTTATGAAAATTTGCAAGATTACTATATATTAAGTCTTATAAACTTGAAAGTCAAATAGATCCTTGATTTGATTTGATTTATGATATAATATTAAAGTTCAACAAAAGTCAACGATTATGGGACACTCGCGTATTACTTGTCTACCTATTGAATAACACATTCTGATTGGTCAGTTGTTTACTTTGATTGACACTGAGGAAAAGTCAACCATTATTGTACACTGATCAAAAGTGACAGCTTCAATTGAAACAACATAGGCAATGAAGAAAAAATATGAATATATTAACATGAAGTAAACACTTATTAGCACCTCTAATTTTATGGAGACATAAACATGAAGGCCTAAGAATAAGCCCCATGGTGCATAGACTAATATGGAGCTAAATTGACAGTAAAAATTATGCAACTAAATGATAGACCTACACTAATTGTATACTACATAGTAAATTTCTCAATTTATTATTTGTATGATTATTATAGCTTCAAGATTTTAATTGATATTATGCATTATTATACATATTGAGGCATGCATAAGTGTTGCAATACTACTGTAGTAATAATATAAAATGTCAATTTTGTACAGGGTGCATAATATACTCACCAACCCTGTCCAAAGTCAAAAGAATACTTAGTAGATAAAAATCACCAACTATCAAGACTTTTGACTTTTTGAAGTATCATAATCATTATCAGTATTAAAATCTATTATCAACACTTTAGCTTTCATTTAACAGAGAAATCAATAAGACACTATCATCATTGTTATCACAATTATTATATATAAATTATCTAAAGCAATTAATTTATACATGATTGTTACAGTAATAATCATTACTTAATAAAGCATAATTATATATAATTGAAAGTATCGCACCACAACATTTTAT
>NW_022711026.1:400393-408217 GCF_011630105.1 Anneissia japonica
GCTTTGGTTATTTATTAATCACAATACTATAGGGTTGATCAAGATCATTGGTTTTTAGGGTAGCACGATGTGTGGCATTATGAACAATATACTATTTGGAAGTCAGAATATGGAGACGATATTTCGTAGTGGTATCTAAGAGATAGTAATAATAATAATATCAAGCATTTGTAGTACGCTGGTATCTGTGCTGAGGGAACGCTCATGGCATTTGGACTTCTCACCGCCCAAAATTGACATTTCTTAATATAAATGCTTTTAGTCCAGGCTTGAAGGATGTCAGACTCCGTGATTTGTTGAGGTCAGCTGAAATCTGTTCTACAAAATTGGAGAATGGAGGTATAAAAATATATTTTATACCTCCATGATTGGAGCAAAAAACAGAAAAAGCACAGCTCCCTTAAGACCACTTGAACTTTCAGGAGTGACTTGTTGGCAGACCTTAGGAAAATGACCAAGAGAATATGGCGAAGATAATCAGACTTGTTGTACGGAAAAGTGACAGCCCCTTGCTACAGTTTGGGTAGATCCCCGCTATTTATCTTTTACCTTTTGTCATCAAATTGTTGGACCTGTCACTGGTATGTTCAATAAAATATATAAAAATTGTACACATACTTTGGAAGTATAAATATTATGCATTCATTGAAAATCGGTGGGAATGATTTCAGGATGGGGGAGTAATGATCATTTGTTTAAAAAGCTATTCTGTCTTGTTCTGCTCCTCCCACTGTTTCTGTCCTCATCTTTAATGCTGGCATGACTGCCCTGCCAAGCTGCTCTGGCCATCTTTTCTACTCCTATCCTCTCTATGGAATATTCCTGTAAAATCAAAACAATACCATACATTCACTTTGTACTATAATAATAAGAAATAAATAAATAATAATAATAATTATTAATTTATTCGACATTTCACGTTTGTACCAGTGGCAACACACAATTAAGTGGTGCAGTCAATCTTATAGTAAGAAAAGTTTTAGGCAGTTAAAGCAAAAAAAAAAAAAAAATGTGCTTAAGTTAAAAAAAAAAAAATAAATTTAAACAAAGCTTAACAAAAATATCTATGAATATTAAACTAGAAGTCAACTTAAACAAAAGGCTTAACAAATAGGCCTCTTATAAAGAACAAAGAAAAGAATTCTTAAGGCAACAATGTAAAATCAAACCAGTTTTAAATATGACCATTTATCCCATGCAGATCTTAAATCATTTTTGCAATACTTATTTTGTACTGCATTACCTAAAAGTAACCCCCACTCTATCATCACTTTCTTGTCAGGCAAAATCGAGAAGATTCGATGGAAGTTCTAAGAAATTTATCCTTCAAATAAGACAAGCAGAATTACTCATGAATTTTCTGTAAATAACTGAAAGAGTACTCTTGTAGAATATCAGTATTTTTTACCCTGAGGTATCATTGCACAGAATTTAAATCCTGTCTCTGGAGGAAAAACAATATTTGATATGTTGTACACTTTATTTTTCTAAGACACAAAAAGGCTGTTCAACCAAAAACTTGGGAATTGTTATTGAGATACAGATTTTTAAATATTTAAAAAACTAGAAAAATCTGTATCTCATTAACCATTCCTGACTTTTTCACCAAACATCACTTTTGTGTCTTAAAAAAATAAAATGTTATCACTTTTTGTTTTCCTCTGAAGACTGGCTTTAATTTTACAAGTTATGGAAATTGTACTTAATTTTCAGTACCATGATTTGAGTGAGCTTCTGATAGTAATCCGTGCTTTCAATTGGTGGGTTATGTGATGTCCAGCACTTCTCTGCTAAGTTTGTGATCGCCATCTTAATTCTGCCCAATAACTCACTCTGTTGATAATTTAAAAAAAAAAAACAAAGTTAAGTTAGTGATAATCATCTTCATTCTACTTAATAAATCATTCTGTTGATAATCAAAACAAATTTAGGTTAGTAAAACCATCAATTTACAGTATATCAAAGCCTTTTGTAGATATAAACTAAGTTACCATAGCCATTTGTTGCTAAACTATGTGTTCCAAGTTAGTTTGTAATCTACCAAATAATAATCGCAAATTTATACCATAATTGTTTTACAAAAAGTAGGAAATTATGCCACTATAATATAGTATATGATGGTACACCCATATGCCTGTCTCTTATACACATCTAGATGTGTATAAGAGACAGAATCTGGGGTTCATTTGTGGATTATCATACGCCAGTGATTGCGCATTAATACTGGCGTTCGCTAAGCCGCGCACAAGTTCACACCACTCGACTCAACGTTATGCTAACATAACTCATGTCTGAACATAGCCTATGTCTCTCTAAACCATACATAAATGCATTTCACATTACATATCTTCTTGTCTATTCCTGAGGTGGAAAAGGTACATAAAAATGACATACTGTATGTATTGTTAAGTCTCAATAAAAAAAAAGATTAAGAACACAACATTTCTATTTTGAATATGCATTTATTAGTTGTTTAACTTGTTTTTAATTCTTTTAAAATTAACAAAGCAATAGAATCTGGTGGAGACACGATGACTAAAAGTGCTACTACTAAAAGCAGTACAGAATGAAAACAAAAAAAACCCCCAGGAAAACAAGCAAAGTTTTTAAAGAATGAAAAACTCCATAGCATACAGACATACAAATGTCACAGTTTGTATGTGTACAATTCTAGCATATAACAAGAACACCATTTAAAGTAATAATGCAGCCTAACATATATTAGCCCAGAAGACCCATTTTATTATTCTAGGTAAGGAAAAGTGATTTCATGGCCCAAAGCTTGTACACTACCTAGAAGTTAATGATATTAACACATTTCGTTTATGATTTCATGACCTAATTCCTGAAAAGACTTGCCGAATTTGGATACTTCACACCAATGTTTAGACATGATTTTCTTTATACTTTTTGGACCATCTCATAAATAATTTGGGCACCTTATTTTTGACATGACTTGTCCATAAGAAACGATGCATGCCAGCATGCTATGTAGCAAGATTTATAAGATAACATATACAGTATATATAGCCCCCTAGGTTCTCACACTATGTGTCACAACCCAATTGCTGGTTGCCAAAACTGTCTGAATCGTAAAGGCCTGTTTATACTTCAACGATAACGATAAAAAAGCTAAAAAGCAATTGTTCATATAGAAAATAAAAGAAATACAGGTCTGTGTAACACAGTAGGGTACTCATGGAAGCTATTTGTGGAAATGGGATAAAAGAGGAACCTATGGAGGCTAATTATATGATTGACCGACCATTCCAATGGGATAAGAAAATAAAACACTGAATCTATGAAAAAAACTTAAAAACAAAGTCAATTGCATTGGAGAAAATGGAAGCTATTGAATTTATGGAAATACTAAGACACACATAATTTTAAAAATGAACGATTTATATATTTTATTATATTTTTTCTTTATATATTTTTACACAAAGTTAATGACATGATTTATGTATTACGTGCATGCATTTTCTTTTTAACTAAAGCCTGGTTTCCATACAATCGTTCATCCCATCGGTGACAGTCGCCGACAGCCGTGGGGAAGGTTGAACCTGGTTTGTTGCAGACAAATCAGGGTGCCTTCCCCATTACACCGGGGCAGCTAGCAATGCTCTCTGATAAATTAGTATTCAGATACATAATACTGATTATCAAACCATAAACAATTCCACAAACAATGGTTCCTGAAAATTTGCAAGACAAATGTTAATAGACATATTATATATGTCTTAAATACTTGAAATCCGTGGAGGCGCCAGGATTTCCTCGACAGGGGGTCCAAGGTCCCCGGGGGGAGCTGGTGTCCCCGACAAAAAAGTGGGCGTGGTCGGGCGTCGTTAAAAACCTTTCGAAAGTGGTCCAGAGGACCTAGTCCCCGAAACTATGACAATTTAGGTGTTTCAAAGGCTTATTTAATTGACTTTGGAGTCGATTAATATGTACAAAATAATTTTTTTTGAATTCCCCCCCGCAAAACAAATTGTTTTTCTCCTCAACGGGAGGGTGAGGGAAGCTGCCCCTATTCCCCCCCATAACGCCGCCACTGCTTGAAATTCAAATACACTTGATTTGATTTGATTTATTATATTTGACCAACAAGATCGCCACAACATAACAAAAAAACAAATGTCAACGATTATTTTACTGGTCTATCTATTGAACGACACATTCTGATTGATCAGTTGTTTAGTTTGATTGGCAATCTGGAAGAATCAAATTTACAATGATCAAAGTGACAGCTTCACTTGAAAATACAGAATGGAGAAAAAAAACATGAATATATTAACACAGTTTTATATTGAAGTAAACACTTATTAGCACCTCTGCTTGTATGGAGCATGAACATGAAGGTCTAAGAAGATTAATATGGAGCTAAATTGACAGTAAAAATGAAGCATGTACTGATAGGCCTACACTAATTATATACTGTGCTATATATATATTTCTCAATTTATTATTTGTATGATTATTACATTATTACAGCTTCAAGATCTTAATTATTATTAAGCATCATTATACTCATTGAAGCATGCATAAATTTTGCAACACTGCTGCAGTGCTATAGTAATTATATAAAATATCAATTTTGCACAGGGCCATGCCCGCATAATGTGTTCACTGCCCCGTCCCAAGTCAAAAAAATACTTAGTAGACAAAAATCAAGACCTATCCATAGATTTTTTACTCATTTGAAGTACCATAATTATTATCTGTATTAATATCCATTAATAATCCATTATCAACACTTAGCTTTATAAAACATCATGTTAAAAAAACAAATAAATAAAAAAAAAATAACATCATTGTTACCACACCCATTATGTATAAAAATTATCTAAAGCAATAACCAATTCGTGGTTTGAACTGCACATGCGCATATCAGGTGTCATCCAAAGCTAATTACATCAAGAATTGTATAGTTTATTCAACACAATACAATCAATACTAATGAATAACATGTTTCGACAAGTCACCATCAGGCAATGTAACTACGGTTTATATAATATCGGTCAGATGTATGCAAGTATTTAGGTAAGTCATGAATACTCTAACAAGTCATATATATAAGAATTAGAATGAATAAGTGATATTGTAATTGTTGTAATTGTACATTGTTTGTTGGTTAAGTGAAGGATTTCCCCAAGCAATGCAAAGGGCTTCTTAAATTGTTTAATATAGTATTCTGGAATGGCTGAGTGAACAGACGTCAGTAGCTAGATCCGTCATAAATATACAGAACGTTACTAAAATACTATCGTAGCCGACGATATACGATCCGAACTGTAAGTGTATTCCGAACTTTAGAATTGATTATTATTAAAGTAAAAAAATAATACAGGAGATGGGTAAAAAAAAAGCAGCCAACAGACGTAGGCCAAAAATCACCAGCAGACGTAGGCCCACAATCACCCTAGTCGCTTCCGCCGCCGCTAGTACGGAAGCACTGAAGCGCGAAATTCAACAGCTATCAACGGACTTGCTTGGTATTCGTGGTCAGCTGGACACTGTCTTAACTAACCAACATACCATATTAGGAAGGATGGACAAAATCGAAAACAAACAGACTCAATTGGAAGAATCAATTGAATTTGCAAGCAATTCCATCTATGAAATAGAAACGAAAATGGATAATTTAGCTGCTGAGCTTAAAGAAGTATCGTCTACTGTGGAAACCGAAAAATCAAGCTGTATGTCGCTGCAAAAACAACTCAACAAGTTCGAAAGATATTCAAGATCGTTTAATTTGCGTTTTGATGGCTTACCGGAGGAAAGAAACGAAAATTCTGTCTAGAAGATTAAAGATTTGATCCAAAATAAGTTAAATATTCCGGAAGTTATGATTAAGAACGCCCACCGGACAGGTAAACCCCGTGCACCGAACGATAAGCCAAGGCATATTGTTGCCAAGTTTATATACCGGCCCCAACGTCATCAAGTCTTTACGAAGGCAAGGGCATTACTAAAAAACAGTAACTTATTTGTTACCGATGATCTTTGCGAAGCGGATCTTGTAAAAAAAACGAAGTCTAAAAGACACAATAGCCCTAGCCTATAGTGAGGGTAAAAGGCCGTCTTTCCGTAACGGAAACTTGTACATCAACGGTTTGCTCCACTCCTAGGTAGACATTGTCTATTCTTTTAACTCGTTGGCTATTGTCACTTAATTTGTAGCATGTCATAATATTAATTATGATTAAAATTAACTTTATCTATACTTCTACTTAATATTTCTCTGACGGAGCAATGGCTTACCATATCTCTTTTTGTTATAGCACATTAAGTAGCCCGAACTTATTTACGAACCATGTGCTTTTATTGTGTGTTATTATTATTATTATTTATATACTATCACGTTAAATGCTATCAATTGATATTATATATATGGATGATGTACACTTTATCTATATTTCAAAGTATATATACCCACTTTTTTCTATCTTCGTGCTAGCATTGAATGCATACGATTTAAAAATAAGTGTAAAAGTTGAGCGAATTTATGTACATACTCCCCCACCATGCCAAATCATAATAGCTTAGATGCCGAAAATTTAAATACTCTATCCGATTTAAAATTTAACCCCTTCCTGGCCTACGAAAACATCATCAATAATGAAGATGTAAATCCGGACTTTCAATTTTATAGTGATAGTATAAATGAATCAAGTTATTTTCATCCAAGTCAGTTTGCTGACACTTTTTCTAAATTAAATAATGATGACCTTTTTTCTAGTATTCATTTCAATGCACGTAGTCTCTTTGGTAAGATGGACTCTTTAAGATGTTTTCTTCTAACACTTGAGTTTGAATTTGATGTTATTGCCATTTCTGAATCTTGGCTTAAAAACGATGATAGTCCACTAACAAATATCCCCGGATATACATTCTTATCTAAAAAAAGACAATCCAAAAGTGGTGGTGGCGTAGCTATGTACGTGCAAAACAAATTATCTTTTGTTGTTGACTTATTAACCGATGAATCAATATGTGAATCGTTGTTCATCGAAATAAAACTAAAGCATGGGAAAAATATTATCATAGGGACATTTTACCGGGCTCCGTCTTTGGACGTTAACGCCTTTAATGATACCCTTGACAAACTTTGTCATACCCTTGCAAATGAAAATAAGCAGGTATTTCTGATTGGCGACTTCAATATTGATATTTTACAATATACCTGAGAAAATTCAATACAAAATTTTGTTAACACTCTCTTTTGCAATTTTTATTTACCGTTAATACTAAGACCTACTAGAATAACGTCAACAACTGCTACTCTACTTGATAATATACTGACCAATCAGCTTGATTTACCACTTGCGAGTGGCCAACTTTATTGTGACATTTCAGATCACTCACCTGTTTTTTCCATATCTTCACTGACATACAAAAACACTCAATCAACCAGTGTACTACAGAACAAACCTTATAGGCAAATTAATGCAAACAATATTGAACGTTTTAAAGGAGAACTTAGTGAAACTTCATGGGATGAAGTGAGTATACTCCAAAACGTAAACCAAGCTTATTCAAAATTTGAAACCAAATTAAAAGTTTTATATAATAAACACTTTTCAAAAAAAAATTCAAACTAACAAAAATAAAAAATTAAAAACATGGATGACTGATAGTCTATTACAATCTATTAAATATAAACAAAAATTGTATGCAACATATTTACGTAATGCAACCGAACGAAACAAAATTAAGTACAGTGAATTTCGTAACACTTTAAATTCCCTCTTAAAACGTGTTAAAATTGATTATTATTTAAACAGATTTCTTCAGTGTAAGCTCGATATCAAAGGGACATGG
>NW_022711026.1:408242-434904 GCF_011630105.1 Anneissia japonica
ACACTGATGTAATAATAGATGATAACGGTGAACCTATGAAAGATTCAACTGAAATCGCAAATGCGTTTAATAAGTTTTTTGTTGAAATAGGCCCAACCCTTTCTAATAAAATGCCGACAAACCGACCCAAATTTAATAAATATTTACCTCAACCTACCCTGAATTCATTGTTTATGCTTCCAGTATCGGACACTGAAATTATAGACATTGTTAATGGCTTTAAAACTAATAAAGCACAGGGACTTGACGAATTTAGCCAGTTATAAAACAATCAATTTATTTTTTAGTTAAACCTCTTTGCCATATATTTAATTTATCTTTAAAAAATGGGGTTTTCCCAGATCAATTGAAATTAGCGAGAGTCTCCCCTATTTTCAAAATGGGTAAGAAGGATTCATTGTTCAATTACCGACCAATATCTGTTCTTACTGCATTCTCCAAAATATTAGAACGTATTATTTACAATAGAACGTATGCTTTTATTTAAAAAAACGATATTCTTTTTGATAAGCAATTTGGGTTTCGTAAAAACTTTGACACACCTATGGCATTAATTGACTTGTCCAACGAAATCGTTGATGCTTTTGAAAACAATATGTTTGCAATAGGTTTATTTATTGATTTATCAAAAGCGTTCGATACTATTAACCATTCAATCCTACTCTCCAAACTGTATCACTATGGTATCCGTGGAGTTCCTCACGATCTTTTGTAGGAGTTATTTGACTAACCGCTACCAATGCACAACGTATGGTGGCTCACAATCTGATTACTTGCCTATTAGTTGCGGTGTCCCTCAGGGCTTTCTCTTGGGCCCCCTTTTGTTTCTCTTATATATAAATGATATTTATAATTCTTCAGCATTATTATCCTTCTTTTGATGATACGACTATATTTTGTAGAAATAAAAATTTAGAATCATTATTTCGTATAGTGAATGCAAGCTTGGGAGAATTATCCGAATGGTTTCTGGCAAATTACCTCACTATAAATTTAAAGAAGTGCAACTATGTATTGTTTAGGAGTTCCCAAAAGCCAATTGAACTAGGTCAGCTGCAGATCAAACTCAATGATTATGTTTTTCCTTTGATTGATCACTCTAAATTCCTTGGAGTATCCATTGATAGTCGTCTATCATGGAAACCCCACATATTCGAAATTGAAAACAAAATTGCCAAAAATATTGGTATAATATATAGATTGGCATCATTTCTTCCCAATAATATCCTCCGTACTCTCTATTGTTCCCTTGTTCTTCCATACTTGTCATACTGCAATATTGTATGGTGTAACACATTTCCATCTAATCTAAATAAACTTCAAACACTCCAAAACAAAATCATACGAATAATCTCTGGCGTCCCACTAAGAACTAGTACTGATCCCTTATTTCATTCTTTAAAACTATTAAATCTTAAAGATCTTAATACACTTCAACAGTGTTCTTTTGTATATAAAAGCTTAAACTCCATTCTTCCATCTCATTTACGTTCTATATTTGCACCCAATAACGAATTACATGACTATAGTACCAGAATCTCAAATAAACTCCACATTCCCAAACACAAAAAACTTCATTTCAACATAATATTAGATATACTGGACCTAAAATATGGAATTCGCTCCCTCTAAACATTTCTGATGCACCATCCAAAAAAATCTTCATTTCTAAAGTGAAAAATTATTTAATCAATAATAATATTGATTAAATAATTTTCCATATGTTGACTTTTTAACTATTTTATTATTTAACAGTAGCTTTAGTTTTTTTCCCTTATAATTCCTATTATGTATGTTTTTCATAATAATTTTTCATTTATATTTTGAAATGCTCTATTTTCATTATTATTATTATCCTTTTAAATGTTTGTCTTTTTTCTCGTTAATGTGTTGTTAATTGTCTTGGGCACATCCATCACAAGCTCTGCTTTTCGGAATTGTGCCCCCTTCAATACTTATGTTATTTATTTGTTACATTTCAATGAATATTGTAATTTACGTTTTGAAGGAAATAAATGTTAATTTTGATTGATTGATTGATTGAATATGCCTCTTTCTCTCCGTAGTACATATGTTTGATCGATAACAAACAATGCAATTTTGATAACAACGATAATTTTTAACAAATCATGTTATGTGGTAAATAGAGACTGTCATGCCATTACACAGGGTAGTCAGGGGCGGATTTAGGGGGGCCGGCCCGGCCCCGGCCCCTTTTAGGAGGTAAAAAAAGAAAAAAAAAGGAAAAAAAAAAAGAAAAAAAGAGAAAAAGAAAAAAATGATGGCCAAGAATCTCAAAGGTTATGTTCGGGCATCTAGAACACAAAAATTTCGCGGGGGCATGCCACCGGACTCCGTAAGACAGTGTTGTCTCAATCGGCCCAACTTTCGGCCCCCCTCCGCCCCCCCCCCCCACCTTTTGGACATTTCTGGATCCGCCCCTGGTAGTCACAAGATAGGTCGAACAGTGAAATAATGGTTATACACACGCTATACAAATACAGTCTTCTATTTTTAGTCTTCTATATTCTATTTTTATTGACAGAATAAACAAATTTCAATTTTTGTTTATTCATTCAGTACGTAGATATATCCTTTGCAAACATTTTAAAGAAAAACTAATGTTGATACGATTCTCTGTTAAGGATTGTTTAAGATGACCTACGAAAATATGGCAGACACGCTATGTTTTTTCTGTTGGTTACGCTTCGCTGCTCAGCATTGTTTGTCATTGATCGAACATGTCTACCGCAGCATGAAAAAGACGTATAATTAAAGTATCACACTGCAAAATTGCTATGTTATTAATCACAATACTATAGGGTTGATCATTGGTTTTAGGGTAGCAAGATATATAGCATTATAAACAATACTATTTCTAAGGATCACACTGCAAAATTGACTTACTGTCATCAAGTTTCTGATCTGTCACTGGAATACCGTGTTGTCTCTAATAAACGCTCCCCCTCTAATAAATGCCCCCCTTGTTTTCATTTGCTTTTAAACTTTCATGAGTACCCTAACCAGTTTAAACAGAGGTAAACAGAGGTTTCTCACGTTTAGAATGGATCATTAAGATAACAAAATTTTAACTTATCAGCCGATTAGAAACAATTGAATACTTGTAATGCAACACATCACCTTGGATAGCTTGGGCCTAAAGGTTGATGCTAAGTGGCTCGCGATCTGGAATATTTTAGGAGTAGGTTGATGACCAGTCGGGTGTATAGGCTGCCCCCCCGAATTTCGCACCCCAAAATCGCATTCAAAATTTGCAGTTATAAACACCCACAGAAAATACAGACTTGTTCCTTAAAGAAAAAACTGACTGACTGCTTAAAGGCTCAGCTTGTTTAAGGTAGTTAATGATTTTACAATTCACCTCTAATAAACACCCCCTTTGAAAAAATGCAACACCCCGGGGTGTTTATTAGAAAGAATACGGTAAATAAAATATATATAAATTTCACACATACTTTAGAAGTATAAAATTCATACATTCATCGTAAATCGGTGGGAATGATTTCAACATGGGGAAGTGATGATCATTTGTTTAAAAAGCTATTCTGTCTTGTTCTGCTCCTCCCACTATTTCTGTCCTCATCTTTAACACTGGCATGACTGCCCTGCCAAGCTGCTCTGGCCATCTTTTCTACTCCTATCCTCTCTATGGAATATTCCTGTAAAATCAACATACATTACCATTACCTGCATTACATAAAAGTACCTCCCTCCCCACCATAACTTTCATTCTCAGGGTAAAACAGAGAAAAATTGATGGAAGTTCTAAGAAATTTATTCTTCAAATAAAGCATACAGAATTACTCATGAATTTTCCGGAAATAATTGAAAGAATACTCGTGTAGGATACAAGTATATTTTAACCTGAGGTACCATTGTATTTAAAGCCAAATTCCGGAGGTAAAACAATATTTTATATGTTGTACAATTTTTTCTAAAACACAAAAAGGTTGTTTGACCAAAAACTCGGGAATTGTTAATGAGATACAGATTTTTAAATATTTAAAAACTGGAAAAATCCGCATCTAATTAACCATTCCTCACTTTTTCATCAAACACCACTTTTGTGTCTTAGATAAATCAATTGTACAACATATCAATTTTTGTTTTCCTCTGGAGACTGGCTTTAATTTATAAAAGTTATGGAAATTGTACTTAATTTTCAGTACCATGATTTGAGTGAGCTTCTGATAGTAATCTGCGCTTTCGATTGGTGGGTTATGTGATGTCCAGCACTTCTCTGCTAAGTTTGTGATCGCCATCTTAATTCTGCCCAATAACTCACTCTGTTGATAATTTAAAAAAAAAAAACAAAGTTAAGTTAGTGATAATCATCTTCATTCTACTTAATAAGTCATTCTGTTGATAATCAAAAAAAATTTAGGTTAGTAAAAGCCATCAATTTACAGTATATCAAAGCCTAGTTTGTAGATATAAACTAAGTTACCATAGCCATTTGTTGCTAAACTATTGTGTTCCAAGTTAGTTTGTAATCTACCAAATAATAATTGCAAATTTATACCATAATTGTTTGACAAAAAGTAGGAAATTATGCCACTATATAATGGTACACACATATGCTATGTAAACCCAAGTAAAATCGCTTTACAAGTACGTTCATCCTCCACCAACATAATTTAAATTTTCAAAAGTTTTGTAATAAATACTCAATCATTTATCCATTACCATAATACTACAAAAAAAGGGTAACCATGTCCAATTTCTAAGACACCCACAGCTTCCCTCCACCTAAAAGCATCTTGTTCCTTAATATGTAAATTTTGTTTAACCAAAACTGAATTAGAATAGATCTGAGCTTGAACTTGATTTAAGCTTGGTTTCCATACAATCGCTACACCCTACAGCTTTCGGTGATGGTGATTGGATTGGGGGGGCCTTCCGGATTGTGTCGGGGACCGGTATGCAGTACAACGCTTGCACTGAAAACGCTGTAGCGACAGTGTAGCGATTTTAAGAAAACCAGGCTTCAGGTCGATTTCATTCCGATTCTGTGTCTTCACAGCTTTGA
This sequence comes from Anneissia japonica, assembly GCF_011630105.1. NCBI lineage: Eukaryota > Metazoa > Echinodermata > Crinoidea > Comatulida > Comatulidae > Anneissia > Anneissia japonica. Next base: position 413,293 of record NW_022711026.1, read on the forward strand.
TGACAAGCATTACTGATGAGATGAGCAATTGTTTCCATGGTTAAATATACAATTTCGTTTTAGTATTATTATATATAAAATGTAATACATCTCTAGACAATCCATATCCAATTACTTACACCATCTAGCTATTACTGTAATAATTGTCTCCCTCCAATTAAAGACTACTTTTTGGACTGGGATTTCCATGGTCTTTAGCTGATTTGGTCTCGAATTAGAATAATAAAAATAAAAGACATATCTTAATATGAGACCACAGAAAAGTGGTCATTAATTGCAGGTAGTCTTTAATTGGTGGGGTCTTTAATTAGGGAGAGGGAGACCTGTACTATTAAAAAATAATGCTTCCTATACCCTTTTTGACAAGCAAGCCCCTTCCTCCATTACAAAGCTATTACTGTATATCAAATATTATACCCTAGGATTACCCTGTTAATTGCTAGTAGCACTGTATAAAAAAGCACAATTAGAATAAAACAGTAATGGCCTATGTTTTTTCCATAACCGACCCACATTTATTAATTTAAAAAATTTAGTAAAATGCAGTACAGTTCAGATTTATTTTGTTACTCACGCATTGACTAAGGACAGCATTTGTGAATTCTGCCTAATAAATCAGTGTTCACTGAACAAATAAGTAAAACATATACCAATTATACGGAAGCTAATAAAAATTAAAATAAAGTATTGTAGAAGAAAAGATAATACAAAAAAACAAGTGAACAAATGCAAAATATGATAAATTATTAATAATACTGTAATTAAATTTTTTAAAATCTGAAATTTATTTAAAAAAGACAAACTAAAAGGTACTATTTGTTCTTTTACACTCAGAGAATTAATATTTGTAATTGAGGGGGAGATGGGGGGTTATTTCCCCCACCTAGATACACCACTGTGCATTGTGCCATGATAGGATTTTATGTCTCTACACTTAAAACTACATTAAAATATTTCAAATTATAAAAAACAAAACAATTGAAAGCTCTACCTGTTGTCGGAAGCTGTCGTGTCTGTTGAGTGCTATTTGTTCAAGTTGTGTCGTCTCATCCAACCTTTGTTCTTGGACTGATTGCAGCTCTGCTAATTGACGGTTGATGACCTAATGTAAATATTAAAATGAGGGCAAATGTAAACAAAAAAGTACTATCACAACATGTATTAATTAGCACAGTAGAGCTCCTATTGAAGGGATATAACCTAAAAGTGTCCTCTTAATAGGGACACTGTATTGTGAGAAAGTGAATAATATATATGTTCTCATTTTTGTTTTGTTGAAAAAAAACTTACTAAAACGTTCTGGTTTTGATTGTATTTCATCTCTTCAAATGTTTGGTTTTCTTGCTCGACGCCATCATACAAACTCGCAACTTTATCAATCAAATTTGCATTAGTAGCTGTCAAAGTTTTATGGCGATCCATAATACTTGTTAACATCGATTCATTGTTCACCTCAAGATAATCTAAATTGAAGAAAATCCTCATGAATATAACAACCTTAAAGCTTAACAAGTTAAAGCATTATTTTTTGTAATGTCAAAAATTAAATTAAAACATAATCATGCTGATAACTTACTTTCTGGTAGATTATCCAAAACTCTTGTCAAATACTCTTCGAATTTCTTGTACCTCTCAAGTTTTTCACATAGTAGTTTATGCCTAAAAATAAGTCAGATTCATATACATTGTAACTCTTTGTCATAAATAATAATTTAAAAAAATGTAGAAAAAAACATGACCAAGCTACTAAGGCTAATTTTTTAGATCACTGATGTTAGCTCAATGGATTGAGAAACTGTATGCAGGCAGACCAATTCTATAAATATGTCTAAAATTGGCACAGTTTTCTGCAGTCCTATTAAGCAGGAATGTACCAGAAACTAGACCAACTCCAAAAAAATTAGGATTTTTGCATATTTTTACTACAGTATTACTGGGTATCACATCATTGTCAACAATTGCAGCAGCGGTAGCAGAAGCAGCAAAATACAACATAATGTGTTAAGAAAGTACTTCATCTACATTTACCTTCCTTCACCCAAAGAATAACTGGGTACCTAGTAGGTAGGAGATAATGATCTTGAAAGGGCTGAATTACATGCGTATCTAGGGGTGCATGTGGAGGGAGGACTTCTCCCCAAATAATGCTCACCGCCATTTCCTCCCTCTCACTGAAAATGTTCAAAGCAAAAAAATGATGCTCAAATACTTAAAAATCACCTCGCGCTCCCCCAGCAGCTGTCCACTCCCCCATTTCAAACTACTAGATACACCAGTGCTTGGTATACTCCCTACGGTAAGTAGTGTGTTTCGCATTGTGCATGATCGATTCTGTACCAAATGATAAGAGGAAAAGAACCTTGAGCAGTATTTCTTGAAATGGATATGAAAGCTATATAAAGCTTACAAAAAAAAAATGTATGCATGGAATTAAAACATTTTTATCCACCTGTCTTTCAGATCTTCTAGTTGCTCCTTCAACATCTCAAATTCTTGTGTTTTTTGTTCTTTCAGTCGCAGTTCTGTTTGATATTTATGGATAGCTCTTCTCCTTTTTGCTTCATTATCTTGAATAAACTTCTCAAATTTTTGCACCCTGTCTTTCATCTGGAAATTAAATACACAAGAGTTAAAAATATAATGGATATTGATAATAACACACATTGTAAAACCTCTACAAATCATTAAAAGATTTTTCTATCTATCTGTGGAATACTAAATGTTGGTAACTTATGTGGTTCTGTTAAATGAGCAAATAAAATTTTATTTTTATTTTTTGAGGTTTTTTTTTGTTGATTACATACACTTATCTTTCAATTTTATATCTAAAATGATAGAGGACATAAGGTACGACTTGTATATACCTTGTTTAGCAAACCTACTTCCCACCAATGATTTTGAATAAAAATACGATTTTATTTGTGGCCAATTGCACACCCACCGCTACAACAAAATGTAAATTTCAGAAAAAAAAAAGTTTTTCTTTTTTTTTTATTATGCCCGTCCGCTCTCTTGAAATCTAAAAAAAATAATTATATTTAAAGCATTTAACCATCCCAGGCCATTACTACACTGTTTACATTTACCAATCAATTTGTTATTTTCTCCTCCATCTGGATGGTTTTGTCAAAACTATTTGTTACATAAGAAAACATTTTATTTTTTTCTACCTCCCCCATCTTCTGATGATCTTTTAAAAAAAAAAAAAAGTTTGCAAAAGACATTATAAAAAAAGTTTCACCTAAGATACAAAAAGGATACTATTGATTTAACCTGAGATAAGAAAAGATACACTATGAGATGCTAGACTGAAATCAGTCAACTTACTTTTTGTTGTCTCTTTTGCATTTCTATCCGCTTTCGTTCACAACTTTCCATTCGTTTTTTGAAATCATTTCTCTTGGCTTGGAGTTCCAGTGACACCCTCTCAACCTCAACCTGTCTCTTCAGCAATAAAGTCTTCTGAACGGTGTTTAAACCCGTTTCAATAAGTTTACCTGCCGACTACAACATTTAATAAATCAAATACATATACCATGATTCCTATAGTTAAGTTTGTATTTTCAATGTTCAGGATTTTAGTCATTTCTATGATGTTATATATTACAACCATAATATTTATTTAATTATTATATAATAATAAATTAGTGTGAGTGTTCCTAAATGTGTTGTAATAATTTTGGTAATTCTGCATTTCATAATAATCATTTTCTTGTTTTGATCAATTACAAAACAGCATGGATATATGCTATGTTTTACTATAAGAATTGTTTTAATAAAAATAGCAATAAAATTTTATTGTATTTAACTAAAAAAAATTGGTTTTAATATGTATTCAAGTTTTTGTTACAAATTATTAGAAAATATTTTATAGTCCTAATCATTTTATTGGATCTTGATGTAATCTTACCTCTTTCACAATTGGATATTTATTGATATCTTCTTTTTCTTCCTCCTCTTCTTCAAACCTTAAAATTAGATATGAGAATCATCACATACCAAGAAAATTTATTTAAATTAAAAATACATTTATTTAACTTTTAATTTATCATTTTATTGTAAACATTGCAATTTGTATTAAATCAGAAGTGTTTTTTTCGGCTGGCCTACACAATCATCTAAACCGCGTCATTTTACTTTGGCAAAGCTAATAACAATTATAATAATAGGGCTTTAAAAAAGCTAGAGGCCTAGGCCTATTTTCTACTAGGGCCTACACATGACAAGGCATGGAGCTAGACTATCTAGCTAGGCCTAGCACGACTGAGTAGAATGTAAGTACTCACCCACGCTCCCCCAACTGTGTCACAAAAATACTCCGTTTCTGCGGGTCAAGTTCCAAATCCAATGACCGAAACTGAGTAGAAGTCATCTTGAAATCAACATAAACACAACAAAAATTAAATGAACAAACAAATTTTAATATCAATACGGAGAACCACGCACCGACCCAACAAAAAACCAAAATCAAAAATCAATCAATTTCGTATGTAAATGAGGTTACCAAGTAACCTAAACAACTTTGGTCAGCTGACAGAACCATTCTGGGAATCACCTGTTGTGTTGTTTCGTTGAGGGGGTGATTACAGTGGTGTTTTTTACACTAGACGACTGGACAATATAAACTAACTGTCTAACACCAGAAGACGCGCGAAACTTGATTTGTTGTGATGAGGATTTGAATGGTTTTTAAAACTTTCGATCAAAGGTATTTTTAATATTAAATTACTTGTAATGGAGTAGCCATTGTCAAGAATATTTATCTTAAGTATGATCTGTAGTTAAATGCGATACTGTTTTAGCTTATGTATTTTTTAAAGACTAGGGTAGAGCAGCAGTACCCTGCTCCTTCTGCCTGGAGTCTGGGCTGCCCTGGTGGTGGTTAGGTGAGTGCGATGACTACCTGCATGGTGGTCCATGGCTGGCTGGGCAGTGACAGTGCAGCGAGTGCGGTCTCGCCCTACGTCTCTAGGCCTGTATACATATTATTTATTTTTAAATATTTATTGTATGTTTATGTAATTTGTTTAAGCTATTTCCATATGGAAAAATAAAATTGAATCTGAAGCTACCCCTGTCCCAGAGAGACTGTCTGTACTATGTAGTAGTATGTGTAAAATAAGGCCTGCGCAGGGAATAATCCAGGCAAAAATTATGCCTAGAAATCCAGCATTTCAGTAAAAATGCACGGATGGATCTCCGCTCAGATTTCGTCGAAAATTGGACCTATCTCTTGATATATAATTATAATATTAATAACCAATGGATTTTGCGCAATTAAAATACTTTACAAATTACAGTATGGCCTCTATCCAGTTTTTTTTGTTTTTTTTTTTACAAAATATAGTCCTATTTTAATTTTATATTTTCATTGTTTTGTAATGCTGATCGAATAAATAAATATAAAAAATGATGAATATATATATTAGGCTTGCTCTCTCTATAATATCTAGGATCAAAAAAAAAAAAAAAAAAAAAAACCTCCCTCCCTCATCAGTTTTTTGGTCTTGATAGGATGATAAACTAATAATTTTTTTTATGGGGCCTTATTGTATGAAATAAAAAATAAATGTTATTTTTATTATGACCTTATCTTTTAGAATAGGAGTGGTATCCAAGTCATTTAATCAGCATGGGTATCCATGGACTGATACCATTTGTGAAGGATGCCACAGAGCAAATTAATATCAGGAAATATGCAGGTTATACTGTCGCTGTGGATACGTATTGCTGGCTGCACAAAGGTGCTTTCGCTTGTGCAATGCAGCTTGCTAAAGGAGAGGTGACGGATCAGTAAGTCAACCATCAAACTACTTATATATACTGAACTTTTATACAGTTCTCAACATATTTCTCAAAATGCTATTCAAATGTATGAGTTACTTAATCAAGATCCAACAATATACATTTTTTTCTTTTTTAGATATGTACGCTATTGTATGAAATTTGTCAATATGCTGCGTTCATTTAATATAAAACCAATTTTGGTGTTTGACGGCTGCAATTTACCTTCCAAGAAACATGTTGAAAACAGCAGAAGAGAGTGAGTCACATTACTATTAAACTGTTATATTTGTTAATTATTGTATTTAATACACATGATATTGATCTGTAATGTAAACAAAAAAAAATTCCATTTCTCATGTATGTTTGAATTTCTTTTTTTCCAGGCATCTTAAATCTTAAAATTCATAAACTTTAATTTTCTTCTTTAACAATACATTATATTATGTTTCATTTATTATTAATAAGCTTTTTTTAAATAATTCTAAGATCTATCCACATGTAATAATAATATAAAATATTAAATTTTCTTTGGCAAAAACCTGTTGTTTGCCAATATGTAATATTAGCTATGTCACTTGTTTTTATAAAATAAAATTTAATAAGATCTACAGTACTTTATTGGTTTTTATATTGTATTTTTTTGCTTGCTCTGTATCAATTGAGTGTCCCACATCATTAGCTTTTGCTGGATAGGGACCAGCATAGATCTTATGTACTAGTTTCACAGTGTACTTAATATTTAATCTTTTGTTTGTTTGTTTTTTTTATTACAGGAGGCGAGAAACGTTTATGAAGAAAGGGAAACAGTTTTTGAGAGAAGGAAAAGTGAATGAAGCAAGGGATTGCTTTACACGATCCATCAACATTACCTCAAAAATGGCATTAGAAGTCATGGAGGTACTTATCATCACAACACATTCAAAATTAGATTGCTCAATGATTCATATTTAGCTGTAATGTGTTGCCCAAGAACAGTGGCATTTGTAATTAAGTGTTGGTCTGTTTGTCAACAATATTTTTTCATTCTAGGCCTAGGCCAAATGCTAGTGTTCAGTACCAACCAATGCGTAGCCAGTAAAACCATGCTCAACTCTATGGTTTAGTTTCAAAAGTGTCATCTTGAAATATCCTACAATTTTGGGCTTTTCCTAGTGAAAGAAATGTCCCCAACTCCCCCTCCCTCATCAAAAAAAAAAAAAGAAAAAAAGATTACCTCAGACAGATTTTGTAGTCCATTGGGCTTGGGCAACAAGCAGTTACTTTTTGCTTAATAATAATTTAAAATAGCTAAACATTAATGTATTGTACTGAAAACTATTGATACACTGTATCTTTATAATTATTTCCAGGCTGCAAGGTCGGTAGGAGTTGATTGCATCGTGGCCCCATATGAAGCGGACTCTCAGCTTGCCTATCTTAACAAAGTTGGAATAGCAAAAGCAATTATCACTGAGGATTCAGATCTCATTGCTTTCGGATGTGACAAGGTACGGTACCAGAATGTATAAGCGTGTGCGTGAGGTCATAGAGGGTGCTATAAACTATGCGTGACTGTTCCCGTTTACCAATTCTGTGATTGTGTCTACTTTTTACTCCATATTTATGGATTCCTTCACACTTGCAAATCCCTTCACACAAAATGAGATTTGGTTTAATACATAAAATTCATATATTTTATTTTTGTTCACTGTAATGAACAAGAGAGAGCATTTTATTTGAATTAAAATTTATTTTTATTTTATAGATTTTATTTGAGGTATTTTGTTACGAACTTTATTTTAAGGTTGTGGTCAAAATGGATATAAGTGGTAATGGACTAGAAATAAGTTCAGCAAGACTTGATAAAGCCATGAAAATTGGAACCAAGTATACAATGGATAAGTTCCGGTATATGTGCATCATATCAGGCTGCGATTATCTTTCATCGTTACCTGGGATTGGGCTGGGAAAAGCTCGCAAACTGTTCCTACTCTCATCAAATCCAGATGTTCATCAGGTTTGTAGTCTCTACAATAAATAAATATCCATGTTTCTTGGTCCCTCATGACCATATTTGTGGAGTCAAATAGCTTGGTGGTTAAGATGCATGCCTATCCTAGGGTCCTGGGTATAACTCCTGTCACAGTAACACAATTAACAACAAAAACAACTCAACTCCCTAAGCCTTATTATGAGACTTAGTTTATGTAGAACATTTTCACAAAATTCAATAACCGACTGCTTTTTTCTCCCGGTTTTCACAGGCTGGCATTTATTTTTTGGGGCCACTATCTTGATTACAATTCCTGAGCACCCGGGCGTCTGTGGCAGGGCAAATGTGTTTCCGGTTTCTTTGTTCAAGCCACCTAGGCAGAGGTCCGGGAATACGCCAGGGTGGTGATTGATGGTGACCCCGAAGAGTATTTGCATCTTTATTATTGCCTGTCTACCCATCCATGTCATTTTTGTTATAAGATGAATTTACATAAAAATAAATAAATAAATAAAATAAAAAAGGAAAAGAAATGCAGAAAAAAGGCTACACTCTGCAGGTGCAAAATGACGCCATTATTATTAGCATCCTGTTGTATGTTGTAAAGGGATATGCCACTTAGAAAAGTGATTACGTTCGCTGTTTGTACATATGCTTGGCCTTAGCCTAAACCATTTAATAAATAATAATAATTAATAATTTACTGAGAATTGATACTAAAGTTAGCCTCATATCCATATCTTCTTGAAGGATATCCTGGGTTCTTTAGGTTGCAACAATTTATTAGTTTGTGCAAACTGGTTCTACAGTAAATACATGTTTTGTTTTTAATGAGGATGCCTTCAATTTGAATTTCTTTCTCATCAGTTGTTAAAGAAGATGCCAATGCATCTAAAGATGAAGTTAGCTGTTGGAGAAGACTACATCCAAGGCTTTCATCAGGCTAATAATACTTTTCTATATCAACTTGCATTTGATCCCTTGAAACGCAAACTCGTTCCTTTGAATCCATACCCACCTGAAATCAATCCAGAAGACATCAAATATGCCGGAAAGTATCCTTCAAAATCATAAATTATCAATAATTAATTCATGAATAATTTCTTTTGTTATTTTTGTAACTTAAAATTTCAGTAAGCCAATTTTTTCAATTGTTAACTTTTAACCTTGATATTGAGCATGCACGGTTCAAACTATGACTATTAGTCCACCAGTAAGCTAATTATATGTTTGAAATAAGAATTTACAAAAATGTTCTTTTTTTTTTTTGTTTTTCAAGTAGGCCCCAGATATATGAAGAAATTTCTGTTTTTTTGGCCAAGGGATTTTTTTGTATAAATAAAGTGTAATAAAGTAAAATATTGAAGAACACTTGATACCTATTTTTTATGCTTGAAAACATTTTAAATGTAGAAAATTTAATACTAATGGTTAAGGTATATTGTATTTAAATATTTTTGAATTGCAATAAGAAAACTCTGATAAAATATTAAGCGTTCCTTAGATAACAAATCAGATACATTGACGATGATGTCGCACTGCAGATGGCGTTGGGAAATGTAGACGTCAATACTGGCCGCAAAGTTGCTCACTATGTGCCAGAATCAAAGAAGGTCTGTACTATTGTAAAGTGGAAGCTATTAACCAACTTTAATGCAAAATATATTTTAAAATAATGTTTTTTCTCATAGAAGAATTTGAAAAACTAGTCTACGTTTTGTAACAAGAGCCATATGATCTGATTTTTGAACATTATTTTGAAGTTTACATTATTTTATTTTTATTTATTGATTTAGTATGTTGATCCTAAGACACCTTGTCATCTATTGAGTATCTGGCATGACAAATACAAACCAGGACCAAAATATGGAGCAGACGACCCTCTGAAGGTACAGCATCCTTCAACTAAAAACAGCCAAACAACTGTGAGGACACCTGCATTCAAAAGGAAAGGGAAGAAATCTAAAGAAAGAGAGAGTGAGTATTGTATAGATTCAAAGTCTTGGTGCAGGGAACAGATAGATAGATAGATAGATAGAAATCTTTCTTTATTCTAGATACTTAATGAACTTTTACATTGTTCTTCCTTAAGGTCCAGTTAATAGTTTAAAATTAAAATAAGAAATGAAATTTAAGAAATTATATACAAAAACAAAAGAAAATTTGGTAAACACAAGCAAAATTTGGTATACACAAGAAGCAGTTTGGCTTCCCAACCTCGAGGTCGGGGTTTTAATGCTGTGCATTTCGCTTGTATCTGCATTGCAAATAGGTACCTGTTGGGGGTTGCCTACTCCTGCGATGATAGTGTGTCGTATCTGAAGAAAGGCGCTATATAAATAAACAAATAAAATAGTAAGTAAATGCTTAAAAGTATATGGTCTGTTAAGAAATTTTAAAAACCTCAAAACTTAAAAAAAGATTAATAGCTCAATTAAAAGTATTAATTAAGCTATTAACATCTATAAAACCATATAAAACCAAACAAACTAATTTACATTTTACTACAAAAAATCCTTAAATTGATTACCAACCAATCTAAGCAAAAGAGAATGTATTTATGATTTATATTATTTATAAGTAATTATCTTACAAAAAAAATGAAGCAATGTAAATATTTAATATAGTTGGTTAGCATATATTACAGATTTTGTAAAAGTGGACAAATAATAATCTAATTTTGTTTTTATTATTTATAGATAATTTCTCGTTGGAACATGAATCTGATCTTGCATCAATGTATGGTTCTCCATCAAAATCCAAGAAGAGATCCGTTCCTGAGACGCCAGAAAAGGATTCAAAGGTAGAATCTGCCAGGCAATCAGATCAACCCAAAGTAAAACGGAATCGTTTTGCAGTTAAACGGCTCTCTTCAAAAGAACGCAAAGATCTCATTAATGAGGGTGCAACTCAGAAAAGCAGGTGGGTTTTAAAATTTTGCTAATTAAAATTGTAATTTCATCAAGAGTATCTTCTATGTAAGGTTTATTTAAGAACAAAAGTAAATGCAACTTCAAATAGTAAAAGAATGGCCATAATTCTCAACATTTCAACCTTTATTGGGTCATCTTCAGTAATTTCATTCTTCATAGCTTAAGATAACCAATAATGCTTGTTGAAACATCAAGAACAATAGCATTTCTGTTTTACATTTTTTTCTAAATATTTGAAATTGGTCCCAAATTAATTTCTTCACTGGCCTTGTATATAGTGGTCTTTTTCAACTTTAATTAATGCATTTTTAAATAAAGTATTTTTTTTCTATATTTATTACTTTTTTGAAACATTTCTCACACAGGTTTTTCACAGCTCCAACAGTCAAACCAAATACTAATAGTTCAGATGATGAGAGTGAAAACGACTCTAAAAACACTTCGATTCTGTTGGCAGAATTAGAAGGAACGCAAGATGAAGTTTCAGAAAATGACAAATGTGATGAAATTGCTGAAAACAACATTCCCAAATCGGCTCAGTCAAAATTACAGAAGTTCAAAAGGTCATCACCTCTGACATCTGATAGACAAGTTCCAGGAACATCATGTAAGCAGACCAAAGTGGATGACAGTTCAAGAACCAATACGCCTTTATGTGAACAAAATCAAGAAAAACAAAACATGCTGTATGAATATGATTCTTGGTCCCAAATTAATTTCTTCTCTGGCCTTGTATATAGTGGTCTTTTTCAACTTTAATTAATGCATTTTTAAATAAAGTATTTTTTTTCTATATTTATTACTTTTTTGAAACATTTCTCACACAGGTTTTTCACAGCTCCAACAGTCAAACCAAATACTAATAGTTCAGATGATGAGAGTGAAAACGACTCTAAAAACACTTCGATTCTGTTGGCAGAATTAGAAGGAACGCAAGATGAAGTTTCAGAAAATGACAAATGTGATGAAATTGCTGAAAACAACATTCCCAAATCGGCTCAGTCAAAATTACAGAAGTTCAAAAGGTCATCACCTCTGACATCTGATAGACAAGTTCCAGGAACATCATGTAAGCAGACCAAAGTGGATGACAGTTCAAGAACCAATACGCCTTTATGTGAACAAAATCAAGAAAAACAAAACATGCTGTATGAATATGATTCTGAATTAAGTAGCAAGAGGCCAGTTTCGTCAAAAGGAGCATTTTCTTGGAAAAGGAAAATTGGCAAAAATGAGAAAAAACTAGATTCTTGTAAACATCCATCAGGAAAAAATTCCAATAGTAGCATCAAAAGCTTCTTGAGTTCCTTTAGAAGGAATTCAGATAACGACCTGAATACACCCGTTGATGTCAATGACATCGACCAAAAGAGTACGGTTCAAGAACATCCAGATGTAATAGTTGTTGATGATGATTCGGATAATGAGCTGTCACAAACATCTTTCAAACTCTCCCAGATCAGCGACTTGTATAGTATTGATGGTGATGCAAGTCAGTCGCAACAGAATTCAACTCAGCTAAGTCAGTCGCAACAGAATTTAACACAGCCAAATCAGTCGCCACAGAATTCCACTCAGCTAAGTCAGTCGCAACAGAATTTAACTCAGCTAAGCCAGTCGCAACAGAATTGGACACAGCCAAGTCAGTCGCAACAGAATTTAACTCAACTAAGTCAATCGCAACAGAATTCAACTCGGCTAAGCCAGTCACAGCAGAATTCAACACAGCCAAGTCGGTCACAACAAAAATCGACTCAGCCAACTCAGTTGCAGAATGACTCACCACTATCGGATAACGGTGGTACTGACTTCTCAATTCCAAACTCTCAAAGCATTTCTTTCAAAAATTCTTATGAAGGAAATGAATCGAGTCAGGAAAGTGTCCTGAGTATTTCTATTCCTCCTTCCAATATGGGCTCCTTAAATTCCGAGCCATGTGAACCCAGGCTACCACAATTTGACACTGATCATCTAAGCATTGTCAATGTTGATGGGAATTCGCAAGGTCGCGTATCCACAAACAATTCCGTAGATTGCGTCACTAGTTCATACTTTACAAATAAGACCAACACAGATGGCAATAAAGAGGTCACGAGTAGGTCAACTAGTGCCACGATGAAACAAAACAAGGTAATTACTTTCAAAAGTGTATGTGAGAAGCAAGCTGTAATACAGTGGTTCCCAACCTGGGGTCCGTGAAAAATAATTGGGGATCTGCCAAGTTAGAAGGGTCTGCAGGGGGTTTGCAAAAAATGTTGATTATTTTTCTCATACAACAGTGTGATAAACATCGAATTGCCAATCATTAACATAATAATAATAATAATCTTTGGTGTTGTACTTTATTTTATCCCGTTGGTGGATTATTGAGAATGAGTAAACTTACACTTGTGGGTTCATGAAGACTTTTAACATGTCCCGAGTGGTCTGCGAATGCAAAAGTGTGGGAACCACTGCTGTAATATAACAAAAAAAGCATGTGTGCAAAGAGTGGTGCCGAGTCTTGCCTTCAATCCTAAGGTCTTTGGTTGAATTTCTTTCTGGTTTTTTTTTTTCTCTTACAACCAAAACAACTACACTTCATAAGACTCATTAAGTCTTAATTCATATAGAGCGCAGTTATTGGTATTTATACTATGGATGAAATGAAATAAAAATACAATAATCTAAATCAATAAATATAAACATTTAGTAAATTAAGCAAAATAAAATTATGCTTACATAAAATGTATAAAAAGTATATTTATTGCTTAATTCAGGTCAGATGTGGACTACAGCAAAGGAAGTCAGCACCCTGTACACCAGTATCTAGTTTAGGTGAGAACAAATTACCAAAATTAGTATTTTTTTAAATGTTAGTGTTACATTTTGCTATACTTCCATGGAACAAAAATGATGTGGTATTATTTAAATTATCTTCATTTTAATTAAAGGCTTTCTATTCATATGGGACTATGATTCTCCTAGAATGCCATTGTGAGGTTTTTTTTTCCATTTATCTTTTTATATACCGTAGTTCATTGAAATTACAGGTCTCCCTCCAATTAAAGACCAATTTTGGGACCAGGGTTTCCATGGTCAATAGCATCTTTGGTCTGTAATTATAATAATAAAGATAAAAAACATTTGTTAATCTGGTACCACAGAAAAGGGATCTTTAATTGAAGGGGCCTGGGTTTCCATGGTCAATAGCAGCTTTGGTCTGTAATTATAATAATAAAGATAAAAAACATTTGTTAATCTGGTACCACAGAAAAGGGATCTTTAATTGAAGGGGCCTGTGATTTCCAGTCACAGAACACCATTGCGAAATAACAGTTTTGGGCAGAGAAGTGGTAATCTTGTGCATAGCTCCAGGGTTCAACCACTATAATCTCTTCTAAGAAATTTCACATTCAAATTTCATTTCCTGGGAAGGTGGGGGGGGGGGTTGGGGAAGGGAGTATCTGTGCTGGCCTTTCGCTACACCCTGGATCCATCACTAATAGTTTGTGATTATCTTTAATTTAAAGTGCTGTCCAGTCATATAGGACCCTCTAAGAATGTTGGATTGCGCAGACGTAATGGTACCAAGAGGAAAGCTTTTGATGAGAACAGCACACGTCAAATCAAAATGACAAAATTCTTTGCTAGCTCAGCCAAAATGTGAGTTACTGTATTACTGTTTTTAAATTTCATTCAAAAAATCAATTACTGTACTAACAATGGTCTTTCGACAGATATAGCAAAAGGAGTTGGCTACTTTATGATTGACATTTAATGATGTATCATTATGAATTATTTTTTTTATTGTTTTAAAATATTATTAAAAACAATAATAACATTTATATTAGCGATTAGTGTATACTAGTCACCACTAAGTACTTTAAATTTAAGTAAACCATTAAAAAAATTATTTTACGTTTACCATTAAAATTTATTAATAAAATGTGTTACAATGCAACTTCTATGTCTTATTTGCCACATACATATCTTTACCTTTGGTTCATAAAGAACTTTTGAAGATAAAGTTCCACCCAGTAGACCACGAAAACCACAACAATTAAAATAAAAATTTGAATTTCTCATTTTAAAAGAAACATCCATGTATCAGAAATGGGGGAAAACCAGAATTTTGATCATAAAGTAGGAATAAATTATTTAAAGATCCATTAATTGGTGCTTAAATATTTCTTTACAGTACAGTGCAACAAATTACTTAATGTATTTTAAAAAATAATTGACAGGTCTTCAGAGTGTCCAGACAAGCTGAAAATCAAACCACTTTTATCACCTGTGAATACTGCACCAGAATGCACCCCAGAGTCGGTGACAAGTGTTAGATTGATTGAGGGCGCTAAAGTACAAAGGAATATCTTCATTTGAACAACTTCATCGCATACCGTTTTATTGGTTTTACCAGATGACCTGTCCAAGTCTTGCCGACTCCTTGGAAATGCGACTCCTTGGAAATGAGACAAAACCGCACAAATAATTTTATACTACAAAATTTAAACTTGGTGCTAATATAATCTTGTGTTGCTATATGGTGATCAGTTTCACCTTAGGCTGTAAGGGTAAATATGAAATTAGTTTTTAAGATCATTTATTTCAGTGCCAAATATTAGTTTAAGCAGCCAAATTTTATCATAGATCAATTAATTTTATAAAGTGAATTTAAGGCCATTTATATTTACTGTATAAACTTACTGAACAAATTTTGTAGGTGGACTATGATCTTTCAGAAACTTGCATAATTTTATATGGATATGAAATTTACCAATAAAGTGTTTTAATTGATTGTTTAAAATAAAGGAAACAAAAAAAAAATCAAATAAATTAGTTGTTTTTTTACGCTGATAAAACGAATGATTCCACTGATACACAAGTACTGTACTGAATAATTATTAGATATTGCCATCTATTCTACACAACATAAAGATTATGTAAATTTGGTTGTGAGTATACGGTGCCTAGGTAATCCAGGGCAGGGGGATATCAGAGTATTGAACATTGAACTCCGCGTCTATCATGAAGGAAATAATTATTTCCTCCATTCGTCAATAGAAAGCATGTTCGAGTTTCAAACTCTACCTTTAATGTTTCATTGCATGCATACAGGGCAGTCGGATCCCTTGCAAGTCTATAATCTTCGGGAATATCCACTTGAAACTGAAACATTCCTCATCATCTTGACGGTTTGGTTTATAAATCAGTGACTAAAGCATTCTAGTACTTTCACATTTTATTGAAACAGTACACTGTAATTATTATCTCGATGGATGGATGCATGGATTTATCAGTAAGCCCCTGGCTTATGGCTTGTTCTTACAGCAAGGCTTCAATGTGAACATAATTGAGCATAACCACAAAACATAAAATGACAAAAAGAACAGAATTGATTAGATATAACAAGTGGTTCTATTCACTCAACATCCAAATAACCTCCATTTTTCTATATTATATGTCGTCATGGAGACCTCTTGAAAAACCCAACTTATAAAATGTAAAAGAATACGGCAGTAGAATTGAGTACACATAGCAGTACAAAATTTTAAATCGTGTCCCTTGACTAAGAATACATATAAACTGAAGTATGTTGAATGATGTCCAATATACTTGTCTAAGAAATTGAGCCTAAGCATTAAAGCACCCTACAGTTCATCCTTGCTTTCTATCTTCAGTAGTTCCACCTCAAAGATCAGTGTAGCACCGCCTGAAAGAAAACAAAAGAACAATAATTCGATGCTGTAATGGGAGATATTTAGTTACTGTAGTCTATACACTACATATGATGAATTAATGGGCATAGACTGAGGGAAGCATCTTAGTTCCATTAAGTTGGTTAAAATACTAAAAATGAATATTAATTTTTCATCGGAATATGCATTTAATTACACATTCTGAGATATAGTTGCGCATTGTCCTTTTTCACACTCCCAAGGCCAAAATTAGCATACGCCCATGTAATAAGAGATAGAGTTAATGTGTAAACAATCAATGAATACATAAAAATTCTTGGAGGAGTGTTGAGACTACTTCCTACTGTCAAGTGATGTCTTACCTGGAATCTTTGGTGGGGCACCCCTATCACCATAGCCTAAATGAGATGGAATTATCAACTTTCTCTTTTCACCAACACACATTCTATAGAGTAAAAAGAGTAAAACTGATTTTTACACTTATGACATCATACTTTGCTTTATCAATATCAATAACTATAACAGACATGAGAGCCAGCAAGGGGAAGTAAACCTAACCCTTCCACCTTCCCAAAAAAAAAAAATTATACATGTATAGGTACAGTAGATTCAATCAAATTAACTTTTATTCCATTATAAACAACATAATTATAATATATAATAATGATGCTTAAAAAACTTGAATTAGGATGTGAGAATATCTTTACCTAAAAACTTACGTCAAAAGACCTTGGTCCCAACCCTTAATCACTTGTCCAGCTCCTAAAGTAAATGTGAAAGGTTGCTTCCTTGGAATACTGCTATCAAATTCTGTACCATCTTCTAATGTTCCCTGAAATACATAAACAGAATATAGGTAAAGATAATCCTGTGTTCCTTATTGACCGTAGGGGAATGAGCTGTTAGCCCATCGTAGTAAGTAGCTCACTATTATGTGGTAGGGTGGCCAGTTCCTTTCCATGTTGCCTTTTTCCTCCTCAGTAGTGAACCAAATGGGTACCCATTTATACACCTGGAAGGAGAGGGACAGACGTAGGTAAAGTGGCTTGTTCAAGAACACAGCAAAATGCACCCCTGACCTCGAGGTTGAGAGACCAATGCAACTGCTGCCTCAACTGCTCCCAACAGCTGAAATACATACTATTAACTGTACCACTGCAACAGTTTGTTTTTAAAGATTAATCTACTACTTTTCAAGCTAAAATTTTTTTTGTGGTTATTAACATTGTTATCTTGCATATCACCCATACTGAAAATAATATCTATCAGTGTTAATAATGGAGTACTTTATAGTTGGTGGTAAGCAATTGTGATGGTGATATCAATAGCTGTATGACAACATATAAAACTGTAGGTTTTTCACAAAAATAAAATTACTAAATAAAAATATAAATATTCAAAATATTATAACAATGTATGACAAAGTCATACTGTATTATAAAAAAGGTAAATAAATTGACTAATGATGACACTCAGTGATAATCCATTTAATAATAATAATAATAATAATAATAATAAATAATAATAATAATAATAATAATAATAATAATAAAATAGTAAAAAAAATAATAAGGCTAAAACTATGCCTATTCCTTAAATGCATAAATGTTGATTAGTAGCCAGGAATGAGTTATATGATGGGATTTATCTGTTTATAATTTTTTGTTCCTGTGGGATATGTTTCAAATGCATTTCAATCCAAATAAATCATGAGTTACTTAGTTTTAATGCAAATTTTCATTTTAACAAAATCTGATATGGAAGGCTTCTAATTTGAAGTACTGTACTAGTAATTGTAGTTTAGTTTAAAACTTGAAATTAATATTTTTAAATTCAATGCGTTTTCTTATACTTACAGTTGTTAGGCCAAATAAAATGAATTACTAGTTTTACATCAAATTTTGGAGCCTCATGAAAAAAATTTACTATTTTTCAAAATAAAAATAATCATAATCTGAAAGGTTATTGTCAAAGCCTACAGAGGTGAAAATATAAATCAAAGTATACATTACAGAGACTGACTCATTTTGATTCTTTTATATATAACAATTTTTGTTTAACAGCCTATTTCCATTAGGCCGCTAGAAATACATGGTTCTCGTCAACCGCCCGCTCTCGATTTTAGGCCCTGCATTTTAAAAAATTCATCGTTTATATTTGTGTCATAAAAAAAACAGAGGTAAGAAATCAAAAAGTACAGCTGACGATACTATTGGTTCAATTTTGTTCAATTTTCTTAAAAATCCTACTCACTTTCATTTCATTTCTTTAGGCACGAGCGCCAAGGATATGCCAATAAGTGAACTTAATCACTGTCCTACATGGCATATCCATTTTACAACTGGGGACTTAATGGACCAGTACACTGGGGTAACCCCCTACTCTTCTCATAGGATGTACTAGGTTCTTTTAAAGTGCAACGAGCCAAATGCATACACTGGGCCTACGGTTTAAAGTCCTTATCCAAGAAGACTTGTTCTACCACCGAAACTATTGGTGAATGAGCTGTTCGATCCAGCTCCGATATTAGAGCTGAAGGTTACGGTCCCTGACTTAACCGCTCGGCCAATCAACTCATGTATGTCGCAACATGTTTAATCGATCACAGAGTGCGTATAATCGTCGCAGACCTCCATGCATCCGTATTTTAAATAGACACGCGGTCTTTGACCCAAATTCTGGTGAAGGACAAAAATCCCTTACCAATTTTTTAAGAAGCGTTGACAAAAACCATTGTAAAGCATTTCCAGTGGCCTTAGTACTTAGGATAGTAAATAGCAAATACCCTCAACAAAAAATAATTTCAAATCCCAGACATGAAACTAATAGTTAATTTTATTTGTCTTTACACCGTACACTCACCGTATAATGCATATGTAGTACATCACCTTTTGCACTTCTCCTTTCGCAGTTTTCAACTTTCTTTTTAACTCCAATTTGTAACTTTTTTTGTTTTTCACCAGCAATTCCTTGCAGAGTGATGACTAAGAAAAATGTAAACAGCAAACTCCTCATCATTTTCTGTAAAAAGAAAAATCTAAATATTAAACCTTAGTGCCTGTCTACTACCTCGGTCCAGGCCGCTGACAACTTCGGCAGCGCGGAATTTGTATGGAGCGCCATTTGAGCATTATCCCACACTACATGCCGCAGTGGTAGTCCATTTTAAGCCTTTAATAAACTTCTTTAATGTAGCCTTGAATGTTATACTTCTGCACAAAGTACAGTATTGCTTTCATGTACAATAAATATTTACTTATTTATTTCAGGTATCTGGATTTTTATTGAAGCATTACTATTACTTACTATAAACAATTGATCAGGCAGTTGAAATGCTAAATATTCCATTGCTTCAGGACAGATGTACCCGCCTGACAGTGCAGAAAATATTTTTCAAAATTGAAGAATCCCAATAATAGAATACATGACTTTCCCCTCTCCTTATTTATGAAAAAGTATAGTCAATAGATTGTGATACGTTGTTTTTTTGTCTGTTACGTTTCAATTTACCATGTTATGATCATGTTTATAAAAATACATAACTGTATTTATAAATGAATATACTGAATGGTATATGATGAATGAAAATAAAGGAAATATATACTATAGTATTTTTATATTTATATTTTTCATATAAAACATATCAATATATTTATAATTATATACCATACACTTGAATTACCGTTTCTGCCTTCTTTTATATTCATAAGCCCGACAAAATCACTCACTTGCTGGGCTAGGCTTATTTTTTGAGTTGCATAACTTACTGTAAAGAGTATAATTTGTGGAAAGAAACATTCTCACAAATAGATTCCCACAATACTCTTGAGGTGAAGCAGACACAAGGTTAATATTTTCTTGTTTGTTTTATTTCCATTTTTGATACATATTCTGATGTTTATATAAAACAGAAATATTTGGAATAATATTATTATGTAGTTTTAATATAATTTTTAAATACACATTGTTAAGCACTGTTTTAGGTTCCTTTTTAGTAAGCTGGAAAAATTCACTACTTCAAGGTCTATTATGCACTAGTAATAGGCCTAAGCCTCGAAGTATGCACTTTTCTTTAGTTAGTACTCAGGGGTGGATCCAGAGATGTCCAAAAAGGGGGGGGGACCCGATTGAGACAACACTGTACTAGGGGGTCCGGGGGCATTCTACCGCAAAGTTTTTGTGTTCTAGATGCCAGAAAATAACATTTGCGACGTTCTGGGCTATCACTTTTTTCTTTTTCCTTCTTTTTTTATTTTTTTTTATTTCCGCCTCTGGTACTACACCCTAACCTCAACTCCAGTCTTGCTATCTTAATATTACGGTTTGGGTAGAGTACTAAAGTGCATTAGCGCCCCTAGCCTAGCCAGCTACGCCTAGTCTTTTCTTAGGCAGAGGCCTAGACCTAGCTAGCGGAATTCGATCTAACTCGGCCACAAGTCAACTCGGCCACAGTCAACTCGGCCACAAGTCAACTCGGCCACAAATCAACTCGGCCACAAATCAACTGGACCACAACTAACCTACTCGTACCAACGTCTGCATGTCGCGACGCTGGAGTATTACTAATCAGCGTTTTTACTATATTTCTAGGTTTCCTATTTCTACGTTTAATCGGCCCATGTCTCAGCCACAATATGCCACAATATTTTGAGGCCAATATTATTTACGAACCCAGTTAAACTTATTTACTAGCCTATTTCAGCGTGCTAATTATTACATTTAGGTGACGCTTGTTGTAGACTGGCATACACGGTACCAACGCTGTTCTAATATAGACAATGGGTCGTGTCTGATATTATTGGTTATATTTTTATTATTCATTATTTTCACTTGACTCACATAAATAGTTTTTGTTCGAAGAACATTTATATGCAGTTGTACTTCGCAGCACTTCACTTGCAATTTCTAGTTATTATTGGTGTTATTATTGGCGTCATTGTTATTATTATCGTTGTCTTTATTACCGTTAGTTTTAATATTAATTATTAGTCTTAGCATTAACATTATGTATTGTTTAAATTTTTGCTGATATTATTATTGTTACCATATAAATAATAAAAAATTCTCAATTTTTTTTTATTCATATTATTATTATATATTAGTCTTAGTATTATTATTTTAATAATAGTAATTTTTAAAATATTGTTATTGGTGTTTTCTTGGTATTTTTCTCATATTATTATTATTATTATTGTTGTTGTTGTTGTCACCTTTATTATCGAAGTAGGCCTAGTATTAT
>NW_022711027.1:0-670 GCF_011630105.1 Anneissia japonica
TGCGTGAAGGGTACAACACAGCCAATGTCAGGTTTATTGAAGATGACACTGTACAAGGTATGTAGATTTACATTCAAATAATCTTCTCATGACTAAATAACGGAATTCTTTAATCATCAATTTAAAGAGACTTCGTCATTGCACCATTTAACGTATTTGAAGTGTTGATGATGGTTCATTTTTGGATGAATACATTTTACAGTGACCTGTGACATTCATAATATATAATAATAACGTTATTTGAAAACTACACTATTAAATCAGTGGCACACGTCATGTCACAATAAAACTATAAAACCACAGACCAAAAATGATGCATGTATACAGAAATAAGAGACAGCTTAACAGAAAATTCTATAAAATGTACAAAGAAATTTAAAATCAATTAATTTTAAACTAAGCATTTAACACCATTCAAATTTTTTAAAATACAAGTAAAACAGGAACAGGTAAACTGTGCAAAAAGATTAAAATTTTGATTAAGACGACTTTAAAATTTATTAGAAACTGTATATTAAATTGTTAAAATACGCTGCTATCCACATCATTTATTTTGTCCAATATACGTTTAAGAAACATAAAAAAAATTGTCTTTTGCACACTAAAGATTTTTAAAGAAAAAAATATGAAACATCAAGAAAATGTATTAAATTTATTAAATAATAGACAT
>NW_022711028.1:0-1698 GCF_011630105.1 Anneissia japonica
TAATTTTTCTTCATCCGCCACCCCTTTAAAAACATACACTGGAAATTGTCATCATTTTACTAGTTAAACAAGTACTGACGTTTGGTTATGTTTTGATGACAATCCAGTATTCTTTTATTTTCCATAAATTATGAGTAAGTTGAATTAGTAGTGTGAAGGATCTAGAGGTCATCCTAAATTATTTTTCACTTTTGAAAAATAAGTTAAATTACTTTAACGAAAATAAGTGGTGTTTGAATAGTAAATACGGGTTGACTAAGTGTTTATGCTTAGGGTCTATATTTTTTGAAGGTTTATATTTTTGTGTAATTGATATAGACCTATTTTAAGTTTTTAAACAAACCCAGTTGTGAAATTATTTATATATTTTCTGTGATAAAGACATACCGTAATAATAAGTGTTGTGTAATAATTTTTTGAAGGTGTATGTTGTGTAATTGATGTAGGTATATTTCAAGTTTTTAAACAAAACCCAGCTGTGAATGATTTATATATTTTCTGTTATAAAGACATAATAAGTTTTGTGTAATGTTTAATAACCATACAAACTCGTAATTTCAAATTGTTATAGTGAGGTATCGCAATGTTTAAACCTGTAGGGCCAATACAATGCGTTTATTTATTATTTACAAATACTAGAATAAATAATATTATATATCACATTATATCATTTCTAATGCAAAAAATTGTATGTGTATCTGTCCCAAAACTAGAATTTGAAAGGGAATCCTGTAACCTTTGAATATGTGAAACAATTCACATATCTTGGCCATATCATTGCGGATAATTTAAAAAATAATTATTATAATGGTATAATGTGTTTGTGTAATGTAAAGTGTAGGCCTACGCTTTTTAGTAGTTTTTGTATCAACATGTATTGTTCAAACTTATGGTCTAACTTTAACTTAAAGACAATGAAATCTCTTAAGCTACTCCCACACTATCAAGACCTATCGTACACTGCGATCGGTACACGACCGACACCGTCGTGGCCAGGTCGTGATAGTGTGATAGCAGCTAAGAGCAACTTGCTCGTGACTAGGCAGAGGTCGTGCATGGTCGCGGAGTTTTTAACATGTTGAAAAATTTATTGTGGTCGGTAGGCTTACTGGTTGTCAGTCCAATCGTAGTCGCTCTCACACGTGTCGTAATCATTTTGCTAAAGTGGCCATTACTACTTTCCACCAATAAATGACAAGAGGACAGGCCCTACTTCCAATCGAATGCGACCGCAGGTCAGTACGATCGCAGTGCTAGGGCACTAATGTGAGAGTTGCTTTAGGCCAATATTCTCGAAAGTGGACTAAGTTAGTCCAGGACTAACCTTAGTCCAGGGCTGAAGTTACGGTCCGCTTGCGAGGATACGGGCCTTAATGTTTGCTACAATAGGCCTAACTGTCTTAGAATGTTTCTAATGAAACTTTATTTTTTGCAGTGCCAGCAATCTTGTTGATGCTGGCTTACCGTCCGTCGTTTGGTAAAATTCACGAGAAAGTCAGTATTTAGTTTTATCAACAGAATTAACAAGATCGACAAATAGGAAGGGCGTAGTAAAGATAATGTTTTAAAACAGTCTAAGTTATGCTACACCTGGATTGTGCTTTATTGTTGAGTTGTGATACATTTTCGCGCTTAGCCCCATTCCCGGCAAAATTTCAGTTTTTAAGAAAAATCTAATTTTTGTATAATGTTATAAAG
>NW_022711029.1:0-755 GCF_011630105.1 Anneissia japonica
CCGCATCTTGTTCGAATGGCACCACTGCCGTTACGTTTCTTAGATCAAAGTAGTGATTTTTTTTTGTCTTTGACATAATGGGTTGAATAAAGGTTAAGAGAAAGAAAAAAAATATATTTTGTAGTTGACTTGATTTCTTCGTCTGGAAATTTGGCTGCACTTTTCATCAGCAATTAGGATCATCACTGTCAATACCATCATCAGCTTCTCTCACTTACAAAATAAAACAAAAATAAAAAGAAAATACTAGATAAACGCAATTATGGTTCAACGTTATTTATTCGGTATTTTTATTTTCTCAGTATATCACACATATGTTCAACAACGCAGGCTCGAAATGTTATGTTTTAGTGAGATATTCCAAGTTTGACAAAGTTGCAGTAAAATCGGTAATAGCTCTGGCTATATCGTCTATTCCGTCTTCATCAGGGCACGACATCAATAGACCGAGCATAGCGTCTTCTTGGTTTCTAAGTTCGGTTGCCGCCACGACGAAAGTCTGTACGTCCACCGTACGAAAAACCTGTTCTTTGACGTCGGTACTCAACTGCGGATGCTTTTCCCAATTTGTCAACTTTGACAGAATTCGTTCGAGCATCATGAAGTGCGCTTTAAGCACGTACTTGATCATCTGGAGTCTAAAGAACTTGCAATCGGACCAGATCAGAAGATTGATTTCGGAAAGAATTTCTTTGATTTTGGCAAGGATCGAGCGAAATTTCTCGCATGTCGATCGATCGATCACCGCTTGTTCG
>NW_022711030.1:0-974 GCF_011630105.1 Anneissia japonica
CCCACGAAAGTCTAGAAGAAGACTATTTCCAGTGGGGTCCTTCTGGTGGTGATTGGGCAGTACACCAGGAGACAATCCCCTACTCTTTTCCGAAGAGTGTACTGCGTTCTTTAACGTGAACATGGGCCATAATGCACACGGGACCAACGGCTTAAAAGTCTCATCCGAAAGACGGTGCGCTATTGTAACTTGTATTTCAGCCCTCTAGCTGAAACACAAGGAGAGGCAGCGATAGGAATTGAACCGGGGACCTACAGATCTCCACGGTTCAGCGCACACACACAGTGGCTACCACCAGATTAGCCAACTGAGCTAAGCTGCTCCCTTAGCAGGCTAGTAGGTCTAACCTAGGCTAGGCCTAGGTAGTAGTAGTAGTAGGCCTAGGACTAGGCCATAGTCCTAGAGGCCTATCTTATCTTCACGTGCCCCCAAAAAAGGGTAAATATAACTTAAGTAGGTAGGCTAGTAGTAGAGGTAGCCGATCATTTCGGTCGCGCTTCGTTTCGGTCGCGCTTTGTTTCGGTCGCGCTTCGTTTCGGTCGGGGTTTATTTCGAACAAATATATGGAGCGCCGAAGGAGTTGCGAAAACGAAAAATTTAATATGCCTAGGCCCTATATATTTTAGTTCGTGAATCGGTTTATCATAGGCCTAAGTATTATTGTTTTGCTATCTTTCACTAACAAAATATCTTTCTGCTATATTCTCTTTCTTCCATTTACGGTGATATATTCATGATTGCAACATGATCTTGTAATTGAAACAATGGAATTTAGTATGTGCTTCATGCTATTCTTTTTGTTGCGTTTTAAATGTATCTTTGATTTTAATTGAATTGAATATTGTTACCATCTGAAATCTGTTTCATAATTTAGTTAAAACAATAATCATTCAATATTTAAACTGATCTTTTTATACAATAAATATATTTATTTTTCTTGCAGCTTCCAGAGTTTGGATAAAACATACCAAGAG
>NW_022711031.1:0-1114 GCF_011630105.1 Anneissia japonica
TAATGCATATCATAATAGCTACATAGTGACTGTCTGTATAGCACATTCCTTTTATACATCCAACAGCTGTTTTTTAAGAGATAACTGCCTCCAGCTCCATAGAGAGCCACCGATTGCAGCTGCTTTAGCAGTCAGCGCAACCTTGGAGGAAATATCCATGGCTCAACATAATGCATGCACGTGCATAATGTATGTACACCAGTTACATGGAATGTAGGTAAGAATGGCCCCGGAAAAAATGGCCCCGGAAAAAATGACCCCGGAAATAATGGCCCCGGAAAAAATGGCCCCGGTAAAAATGGCCCCATATGACAGGTAGGTAAAAATGGCCCCAATGAAAAATTCGGTAATAGAAATGATATATATTTTTTTTAATCTTCAAATATTTAAATACTGTATAAGCAAGAATTGAATCTTTAATTATAAAATTAAAGAAAAAAAATAATAAATAAACAAATGTTGTAAAATACCTTGTAGCAAAAATTTAATTAATATATCAACATAAAGAATATGCATATTTGAGAACTAAATTAGTTTTTAGCTCCTATGAGTAGCTCTGGGAGTAGGTCTAAGTATTTTTTAAAATTATTAATATTATTAGATATTATTACTATATTTGTGGCAAATTATTAATATTATTATTAATAATGGCTCTGATGGGAGGCTCTAAAACATTGATTCGGCACCAGTTTTGAACGACGAACTTGCAGGGAATGTTATAAACCATTTTCGCGAAATTTGAAATAAAAATTTCCAATAACGTGGCGAATACCAACGATGGGGACTTTCAAAGGCCTGGCATTTCGCGGTACGTATTACTGTCATGGATAACATCAACAACAAATCTAAATTGCTAACGAGCACAAACATTTTAAAACGGAAAAACAGTACAGTAAAATGTACAATAGTCAGCGAGTTTGTCAAACAAGGTATAAAAAAAGTCTCGCCTTGGGTAGCATCTTTTTAAAGAAAATCATTAATTTCATTTAAAAAAACACAAGTTACTGATTGATTAAATAATTCTATTTTAAATAAGAAATGATTATGCAGAGTAAAGGTAACATAGGACAACATTTAAAAGATCATTATGATATTAGTGCTACTGAAACTGTTA
>NW_022711032.1:0-1330 GCF_011630105.1 Anneissia japonica
TGTTCACCAAGAAAGGCAACAACAGTTCAGTCTACAGAGGAGAGTAGTGGTGACCTAACAGATCCCCCGGATCCAGAAATTGGACCTTATCTTTTACCAGGAGTGAGAGTCTTAGCCAGGTGGCGGGATGGGTACTACTATCCAGGTGCTATTGATAAAGAAGAGAGCCCTAACAGGTAATGCCTACATTTACCTCTTTATTTCTTAATAATTTTAAAGTGCTTTATTAATGTTTTTTCTTATACAGTATTAATAACACAAAATTGTTAGTATTTTATGATTATTGATATACAGTATTTTTATTTATAATTTTAGAGTTTCTTGTCTTAAGTGCATTACTAATGTTTGTCATTTCTATGTTAATCTTACACAATTTTTATTATAAGTCAATCGTGACGTCATCACTGCAACTCCCAATGTTATGCCTATTCCCAACCGTCCACTTGCCTATTCCCCACCGTCCACTAATTATTCAATTAACGCTTGGCTTGATTTTTTTAGGTTCGTGTGCAAGACAACGTGTACCGTGATAAAAATTAAATTGTAATTGAAAATTAGTTTCGTAAGACAAGGTTAGTTAGAAACCAAAGAAAGGTACTTTAAATTCAATATTAAGTATGAACAATTAAGCAATTCCTTGAATCAATGAACCCTAAATCTGAACAAACTGAACGTTTAATAGGAATATTCTAGACCTATTTTAAAGACTCAAGGAACGAAATTAGAAGTAGAGCCGCCGAGGCCTCCTCCTACTACTACTGGTCTAGGCCGTATAGCCTTGCATAGTTTATGAAATCCCAAGATTTTTACCTGTCTGCACCTACCAAAATGTTAGTGACAGTGACTGTATTCTCTCTCGAATGCTTTGAAAAATGTTTATTTCTTTGAGGAATGTAAAAATTTACAAACAAGTTCTTCTAACAATACAAATTACCAAATAGCCTCCCTAGGCTTAGTTATTCATCGTGTCCGTACAGTACTGCTGATGTGTAGTTAACGCGTAGGTGCTGCCTACTGCAGGAGCACAAATCAGCATACGCACAAAATATAAATACACACACAATGATCATATCACTATAGCAACCGATGACTGGTACAACACAGTTGGTTATAAAAACTAACATTAAAAGATGGCGATTGACTTATAAAGCAATTAGTAGAGCATGCATCGTACACTAGCGGAAAATTATTACAGGTATACTTAGGTTAGATTTAATGCATTCAGAAATTTTTTCAAGCATTTAATCAAACCTTTGTATAATAATTTTCCTATAGCTTACTATGCGGAGCTCTACTAATTGCTGTTACGATTATTATTATCATATTTTTG
>NW_022711033.1:0-816 GCF_011630105.1 Anneissia japonica
CCCCCTTACACATAAGTGTTACATCTTGGATAGCTTCTATGTGTAGGTGACGTGTTTAACCTTGAACATAATTCTTGCACGTTCCCGTATGATCTTTTGATCAGATGTAATTACTACACGAATCACGCCGATTATACTCGCGTCGGTTATACTTACGTCGTTGCTTGTCGGGGTCACCGCTTTAGGAAAAGGCCTAATGGGACAAAGGCGGCTATTATCAACATGATGAGTGTGAAATCTTGATAAGCTTCATGAGCCGCAAAAGTGTTTTTGGAGGTTTCGGATAAATTAAACTCTTGCCGTACGTTGCCAATCTACGATTAAACTCCGCTCGCATCTCCTTTAACCCTTGTGTAGGTGATGTCTTTAACCAATTGAGCATAGTTCTTACACATTCCGGTAACTGTTTTTGATCTTTAATTGCCTTGTTTCGTCTTAACTCCATTAAAAATGACAGCCTTGTCTGATGCCCCTATTTATTTTAAAACTTCTAGATAGCCAACCATTATTCGTTATAATGCATTCCGTTTCAGTATATCTTCATCAGTAATTCCTCTCTTCAACAGCTTGATGAGCTTAGATAGCTTCCTAAATAAGCTGCAAACATGTTTTTGGGGGTTTCAGAGGAAGTACATTCTTGCCTTACGTTGCCAATCTGCGATTCAAATCAGATGACAGCCTCCTTAACCCTTGTGTAATTGTATGTCTTCCCTTGAGCATGTTCCATCTGCTCTTTCCCATATCTGTTATGGATCTCTGTAATTGCCTCGCCTTGTCTCAACTTCATTAATTCCTTCAGCACTTCTACTTGGAATT
>NW_022711034.1:0-1737 GCF_011630105.1 Anneissia japonica
ACTATATATAGGCCTATGCCTAGTTATACAGATATGAAAAATAATATTAATTAAAAAAGGGGTTGCAAATCGAATACAAACATACAGAGAATCAAGATAAGATAATAACGGTAACGGCTGCTTACCTTTACAGCATAACTTTAAAGAAAAAATAGCCAGTATGTGATGCAAAATCAAGGTAATCAGACACGTTAAGTGTGCATTTACTGCACAGTTACAAAACCTCGTGCGTATCCAGCAATATTAACATGATTTGAAGTCTCTGTGTGGTTCCTCGAAAATTCGTCCAGGTGGACATTCCGAGTAGTGCCTGCTTATTCGGCGATTTCATCCATTTTTTCATCATCTTTGCACCAAATATGCCGCAGCAAAGGCGTGAAAACAAACTGTATAAATACGATTACCTTCTAATTCTCACAGGTTTTGATATGCTAGAAATGCAGAGCGAATGACGTGTTGCGTGCACGGGTCATTAGCTCGCATTTATTACTCTTCGTTAATGTTTTTGCCGCCAAATGAAGCTGTCGTCTGCTGGTTAAAATCCGCTGAAGCAGTTGTTTCTTTTACAATATGTACATTTGAAGGAAATTTAAGCCACAAACGGAATAATTCCACGATGAATGACTCGTAGCGCACGGTATCTCGCGTGGTCCTATTACCATGCACTGATCGTCCACGCGTGGACCCACGTACGATTATGATTTATCCTTATGAATAAACGATGAAACTACATTTTAGAAAGAAATTATAATACATTATTGATGTCATCATCTTCCCTAAAAAATACCGTCAATATATGACCAATAGTTAGCAGCATCTATATTTGACCTTTTTTTGTAACGAAGTGACTTGGTTGTAGGCGACAGTTTTCTTTCAAGGTCTCGTACAGCCAGAAGAAACGTGACATTATTGTGAACGATAGAACAAGATTACACTTGGACGGACCTCTGTTAGTAGCGCATACAACTACTTAATCGTGACTACAAAAAATGGATATCATGAAACTAAATATTGTTATAAAAAAGGTTTATTTGTGTTTTTACCTCATTGACCTGTTATTAGGGGAGTTGGTCT
Organism: Anneissia japonica; assembly: GCF_011630105.1. Taxonomy (NCBI): domain Eukaryota; kingdom Metazoa; phylum Echinodermata; class Crinoidea; order Comatulida; family Comatulidae; genus Anneissia; species Anneissia japonica. The sequence continues at coordinate 1,075 of NW_022711034.1, forward strand.
AGGACTACCACTAAGATTTAAGTTCTCTTTGAAAGAAACGTTATGCTTACCAAGTTCAAGTTCGTAGGCCTACTTCTAGGATGGCATCCTGGTGGAATGTTTATCAAGAACGGTCAGTTACAAAGAGATACAATTTACCATTACGGTAGTCAGCAGAAAGGCCTATGATATTCCTTACAATATCTCGTTTGCAATGCACAATGCTCAAGTAATTTGATGGAACAGCCTGCGAAAAAAAAATAAAAAAATAAAAAAAAAATAAAAATAGAAGGATTTTCATTCACGAAGAAGGTCTTAAGTCTTCATCCCAGAACACTGCCGATAACTAAATGGACTATCAATAAGTTGTTAGGACTATGCCTTGAGTTGCCTGACCAGTGCGATATGTTCGCTTTCGACTTCTGGTTACATCGCATTTCCCTCTTCGGAACCCTGCACTGCGATTATACTGCTTATCGTGTGTTGCTAAGTGATGCCAAACGCACGCGCAAAGTCAAAGTGACGTAACAAATAATCCAAATATTAGGTGATAGTTTTAAACCATGGTTTTAACGAGTAGCGAATTTCCCTCTTATTTTGCAAATGTAATCTAGCTATAAAATATATAATTTTGCTTCGAAACAAATACTAGCAAAATGAAATGACTGGAGACTTGGAAAGTAG
>NW_022711035.1:0-719 GCF_011630105.1 Anneissia japonica
TTTATTGTATTAATTACCAACATCATAGAAAATATGTTTTAATCATATGTAATAACTGTTATCCTTCTCAGCTACAGTTACTGTAACAATGATAATCTTGAGTACATTTTGTGAATACCTTGTTCGTAGAAAGACTTATATAACCAGGAAAAGAGTCATCATATTCTGCTGAATCGGTTGGCGTGGTGATGATATACCGTGATCTTGATAATGCAACATTAACATTCTGTATTTTTAATTTCTCAGTTGAATTTAACGTGTATAGCACAACTAGAGTTAACACACCTGAATACACTATTATGAACCTCATTGCAATTGCAGAAATATTCTGTTTCAAAAAGAAAGATTATTGTTAGGGTTAGCGATTCGAATATTACAGTAATTCAAAAACGCTTTTTATACGTTTATGCATGATAATAATAATAATAATAATAATAATAAAAATAATAATAATAATAATGATAATAATAATGATTTAGGTATAATTTTGCTGCAATTTAGTACTACTGTATTGTATTTTTTGTTTATCTTATTTATACGGAGCGAGTGTTTATTTTCTGTTAATTTTCATGTTTAATTTTGTTTTTGCTGTCTTGAAGAGGGGCAACAGTGACGGACTCGTAAGAGTTTCTATGTCGTCCATTGACCATTTAAAAAAAATGTTTACTGTAACCTTCATTTGTTTTAATTCCATGTATGTTATATGGTCGAATAAATGT